>NW_027649986.1:0-242435 GCF_965287045.1 Carcharhinus amblyrhynchos
TCCACCTCTGTTTCCAGACTCCTGTTTCTCCCCCTCTGTTTCGAGCCTCCTGTTTCTGCCCCTCTGTTTCCAGCCTCCTGTTTCTCCCCCTCTGTTTCCAAACTCCTGTTTCTGCCACTGTGTTTCCAGACTCCTGTTTCTCCCCCTCTGTTTCCAGTCTCCTCTTTCTGCCCCTCTGTTTCCAGCCTCCTGTTTCTCTCCCTCTGTTTCCAGACTCCTGTTTCTCCACCTCTGTTTTCAGACTCCTGTTTCTGCCCCTCTGTTTCCAGACTGCTGTTTCTCACCCTCTGTTTCCAGTCTCCTCTTTCTGCCCCTCTGTTTCCAGCCTCCTGTTTCTGCCCCTCTGTCTCCAGTCTCCTGTTTCTCTCCCTCTGTTTCCAGACTCCTGTTTCTCCCCCTCTGTATCCAGACTCCTGTTTCTGCCCCTCTGTTTCCAGACTTTTGTTTCTCACCCTGTGTTTCCAGACTCCTGTTTCTCCCCCTCTGTTTCCAGCCTCCTGTTTCTCCCCTCTCTTTCCAGACTCCTATTTCTGCCCTCTGTTTCCAGACTCCTGTTTCTCACCATCTGTTTCCAGACTCCTGTTTCTGCCCCTCTGTTTCCAGTCTCCGGTTTCTGCCCCTCTGTTTCCAGCCTCCTGTTTCTCCCCCTCTGTGTCCACACTCCTGTTTCTGCCCCTCTGTTTCCAGACTCTTGTTTCTCCCCCTCTGTTTCCAGCCTCCTGTTTCTCCCCCTCTGTTTCCAGACTCCTGTTTCTCCCCCTCTGTTTCCAGTCTCCAGTTTCTGCCCCTCTGTTTCCAGACTACTGTTTCTGCCCCTCTGTTTCCAGCCTCCTGTTTGGGCCCCTCTGTTTCCAGCCTCCTGTTTCTCCCCCTCTGTTTCCAGACTCCTGTTTCTCCCCCTCTGATTTCAGACTCCTGTTTCTGCCCCTCTGTTTCCAGAATCCTGTTTCTCCCCCTCTGTTTCCAGACTCCTGTTTCTCCCCCTCTGTTTCCAGACTCCTGTTTCTCCCCCTCTGTTTCGAGCCTCCTGTTTCTGCCCCGCTGTTTCCAGCCTCCTGTTTCTCCCCCTCTGTTTCCAAACTCCTGTTTCTGCCACTCTGTTTCCAGACTCCTGTTTCTGCCCCTCTGTTTCCAGACTCCTGTTTCTCCTCCTCTGTTTACTGGCTCCTGTTTCTCCCCCTCTGTTTCCAGACTCCTGTTTCTCCTCCTCTGTTTACAGACTCCTGTTTCTCCCCCTCTGATTTCAGACTCCTGTTTCTGCCCCTCTGTTTCCAGAATCCTGTTTCTCCCCCTCTGTTTCCAGACTCCTGTTTCTCCCCCTCTGTTTCCAGACTCCTCTTTCTCCCCCTCTGTTTCCAATCTCCAGTTTCTCCACCTCTGTTTCCAGACTCCTGTTTCTCCCCCTCTGTTTCGAGCCTCCGGTTTCTGCCCCGCTGTTTCCAGCCTCCTGTTTCTCCCCCTCTGTTTCCAAACTCCTGTTTCTGCCACTGTGTTTCCAGACTCAAGTTTCTGCCCCTCTGTTTCCAGACTCCTGTTTCTCCACCTCAGTTTACTGGCTCCTGTTTCTCCCCCTCTGTTTCCAGACTCCTGTTTCTCCCCCTCTGTTTCCAGACTCCTGTTCCTCCCCCTCTGTTTCCAGACTCCTGTTTCTGCCCCTCAGTTTCCAGACTCCTGTTTCTCCCCCTCTGTTTCCAGACTCCTGTTTCTCCCCCTCTGTTTGCAGACCCCTGTTTCTCCCCCTCTGTTTCCTGACTCCTGTTTCTGCCCCTCTGTTTCCAGACTCCTGTTTCTCCCCCTCTGTTTCCAGTCTCGTCTTTCTGCCCCTATGTTTCCAGCCTCCTGTTTCTCACCCTGTGTTTCCAGACTCCTGTTTCTCACCCACTGTTTCCAGCCTCCTGTTTCTCACCCTCTGTTTCCAGTCTCTTGTTTCTCCCCCTCTGTTTCCAGCCTCCTGTTTCTCCCACTCTGTTTCCAGACTCCTGTTTCTCCTCCTCTGTTTCCAGACTCCTGTTTCTGCCCCTCTGTTTCCAGACTCCTGTTTCTGCCCCTCTGTTTCCAGCCTCCTGTTTCTGCCCCTCTGTTTCCAGCCTCCTGTTTCTCCCCCTCTGTTTCCAGACTCCTGTTTCTCCCCCTCTGTTTCCAGACTCCTGTTTCTGCCCCTTTGTTTCCAGCCTCATGTTTCTGCCCCTCTGTTTCCAGCCTCCTGTTTCTCCCCCTCTGTTTCCAAACTCCTGTTTCTGCCCCTCTGTTTCCAGACTCCTGTTTCTCCCCCTCTGTTTCCAGACTCCTGTTTCTGCCCCTCTGTTTCCAGACTCCTGTTTCTGCCCCTCTGTTTCCAGCCTCCTGTTTCTGCCCCTCTGTTTCCAGACGCCTGTTTCTCCCCCTCTGTTTCCAGACTCCTGTTTCTGCCCCTCTGTTTCCAGACTCCTGTTTCTGCCCCTCTGTTTCCAGCCTCCTGTTTCTGCCCCTCTGTTTCCAGACGCCTGTTTCTCCCCCTCTGTTTCCAGACTCCTGTTTCTCACCCTCTGTTTCCAGCCTCCTGTTTCTCCCCCTCTGTTTCCAGACTCCTGTTTCTGCCCCACTTTTTCCAGACTCCTGTTTCTCACCCTCTGTTTCCAGACTCCTGTTTCTGCCCCTCTGTTTCCAGACTCTTGTTTCTGCCGCTCTGTTTCCAGTCACCGGTTTCAGCCCCTCTGTTTCCAGACTCCTGTTTCTCCCCATCAATTTCCACACTCCTGTGTCTCCCCCTCTGTTTCCAGACTCCTGTTTCTCGCCCTCTGTTTCCAGACTCCTGTTTCTGCCCCTCTGTTTCCAGACTCCTGTTTCTGCCCCTCTGTTTCCAGAGTCCTGTTTCTGCCCCTCTGTTTCCAGCCTCCTGTTTCTGCCCCTCTGTTTCCAGACTCCTGTTTCTCCCCCTCTGTTTGCAGACCCCTGTTTCTCCCCCTCTGTTTTCAGACTCCTGTTTCTGCCCCTCTGTTTCCAGACTCCTGTTTCTCCCCCTCTGTTTCCAGACTACTGTTTGTCCTCCTCTGATTCCAGA
The DNA here is from genome assembly GCF_965287045.1 of Carcharhinus amblyrhynchos. Classification (NCBI taxonomy): domain Eukaryota; kingdom Metazoa; phylum Chordata; class Chondrichthyes; order Carcharhiniformes; family Carcharhinidae; genus Carcharhinus; species Carcharhinus amblyrhynchos. The sequence continues at coordinate 3,041 of NW_027649986.1, forward strand.
CTCCTGTTTCTCCCCCTCTGTTTCCAGACTCCTGTTTCTCCCCCTCTGTTTCCAGACTCCTGTTTCTGCCCCTCTGTTTCCAGGCTGCTGTTTCTCACCCTCTGTTTCCAGTCTCCTCTTTCTGCCCCTCTGTTTCCAGCCTCCTGTTTCTGCCCCTCTGTCTGCAGTCTCCTGTTTCTCTCCCTCTGTTTCCAGACTCCTGTTTCTCCCCCTCTGTATCCAGACTCCTGTTTCTGCCCCTCTGTTTCCAGACTTTTGTTTCTCACCCTGTGTTTCCAGACTCCTGTTTCTCCCCATCTGTTTCCAGGCTCCTGTTTCTGCCCCTCTGTTTCCAGCCTCCTGTTTCTCCCCCTCTGTTTCCAGACTACTGTTTCTCCCCCTCTGTTTCCAGACTCCTTTTTCTCCCCCTCTGTTTCCAGACTCCTGTTTCTGCCCCTCTGTTTCCAGCCTCCTGTTTCTGCCCCTCTGTTTCCAGCCTCCTGTTTCTCCCCCTCTGTTTCCAGACTCCTGTTTCTCCTCCTGTGTTTTCAGACTCCTGTTTCTGTCCCTCTGTTTCCAGACTCCTGTTTCCCCCCCTCTGTTTCCAGACTCATGTTTCTCACCCTCTGTTTCCAGGCTCCTGTTTCTGCCCCATTGTTTCCAGACTCCTGTTTCTGCCCCTCTGTTTCCAGCGTCCTGTTTCTCCCCCTCTGTTTCCAGACTCCTGTTTCTCCCGCTCTGTTTCCAGACTCCTGTTTCTGCCCCTCTGTTTCCAGACTCCTGTTTCTGCCACTCTTTTTCCAGCCTCCTGTTTCTGCCCCTATGTTTCCTGCCTCCTGTTTCTCCTCCTCTGTTTCCAGACTCCTGTTTCTCCTCCTCTGTTTACAGACTCCTGTTTCTCCCCATCTGTTTTCAGACTCCTGTTTCTGCCCCTCTGTTTCCAGACTCCTGTTTCTCCCCCTCTGTTTCCAGACTCCTGTTTCTGCCCCTCTGTTTCCAGACTCCTGTTTCTCACCCTCTGTTTCCAGACTCCTGTTTCTCCCCATCAATTTCCAGACTCCTGTTTCTCCCCCTCTGTTTCCAGACTCCTGTTTCTGCCGCTCTGTTTCCAGACTCCTGTTTCTCCCCCTCTGTTTGCAGACCCCTGTTTCTCCCCCTCTGTTTTCAGACTCCTGATTCTGCCCCTCTGTTTCCAGACTCCTGTTTCTCCCCCTCTGTTTCCAGACTCCTGCTTCTCCCACTCTGTTTCCAGACTCCTGTTTCTGCCCCTCTGTTTCGAGACTCCTGTTTCGGCCCCTCTGTTTCCAGTCTCCTGTTTCTCCCCCTCTGTTTCCAGACTCTTGTTTCTGCCCCTCTGTTTCCAGACTCCTGTTTCTGCCCCTCTGTTTCCAGACGCCTGTTTCTCCCCCTCTGTTTTCAGACTCCTGTTTCTGCCCCTCTGTTTCCAGACTCCTGTTTCTCCCCCTCTGTTTCCAGACTCCTGTTTCTCCCCCTCTGTTTCCAGACTCCTGTTTCTCCCCCTCTGTTTCCAGACTCCTGTTTCTGCCCCTCTGTTTCCAGACTCCTGTTTCTCCCCCTCTGTTTCCACACTCCTGTTCCTGCCCCACTGTTTCCAGACTCCTGTTTCTCAACCTCTGTTTCCAGACTCTTGTTTCTGCCCCTCTGTTTCCAGACTCCTGTTTCTGCCCCTCTGTTTCCAGACTCCGGTTTCTGCCCCTCTGTTTCCAGACTCCTGTTTCTCACCCTCTGTTTCCAGCCTCCTGTTTCTCACCCTCTGTTTCCAGCCTCCTGTTTCTCGCCCTCTGTTTCCAGCCTCCTGTTTCTGCCCCTCTGTTTCCAGACTCCTGTTTCTCCCCCTCTGTTTGCAGACCCCGGTTTCTCCCCCTCTGTTTTCAGACTCCTGTTTCTGCCCCTCTGTTTCCAGACTGCTGTTTCTCACCCTCTGTTTCCAGTCTCCTCTTTCTGCCCCTCTGTTTCCAGCCTCCTGTTTCTGCCCCTCTGTCTCCAGTCTCATGTTTCTCCCCCTCTGTATCCTGACTCCTGTTTCTGCCCCTCTGTTTCCAGACTTTTGTTTCTCACCCTGTGTTTCCAGACTCCTGTTTCTCCCCCTCTGTTTCCAGCCTCTTGTTTGTCCCCTCTGTTTCCAGACTCCTATTTCTGCCCTCTGTTTCTAGACTCCTGTTTCTCACCATCTGTTTCCAGACTCCTGTTTCTCCCCCTCTGTTTCCAGACTCCTGTTTCTGCCCCTCTGTTTCCAGCCTCCTGTTTCTGCCCCTCTGTTTCCAGCCCCCTGTTTCTCCCCCTCTGTTTCCAGACTCATGTTTCTCCCCCTCTGTTTCCAGCCTCCTGATTCTCCCCCTCCGTTTCCAGACTCCTGTTTCTCCTCCTCTGTTTCCAGACTCCTGTTTCTGCCCCTCTGTTTCCAGACTCCTGATTCTCCCCTCTGCTTCCTGCCTCCCGTTTCTGCCCCTCTGTTTCGAGACTCCTGTTTCTGCCCCTCTGTTTCCAGCCTCCTGTTTCTCCCCCTCTGTTTCCAGACACCTGTTTCTCCCCCTCTGTTTCCAGACTCCTGTTTCTGCCCCTTTGTTTCCAGTCTCCTGTTTCTGCCCCTCTGTTTCCAGACTCCTGTTTCTCCCCCTCTGTTTCCAGCCCCCTGTTTCTCCCCCTCTGTTTCCAGACTCTTGTTTCTGCCCCTCTGTTTCCAGACTCCTGTTTCTGCCCCTCTGTTTCCAGACGCCTGTTTCTCACCCTCTGTTTCCAGCCTCCTGTTTCTCACCCTCTGTTTCCAGCCTCCTGTTTCTCCCCCTCTGTTTCCACACTCCTGTTTCTGCCCCACTGTTTCCAGACTCCTGTTTCTCACCCTCTGTTTCCAGCCTCCTGTTTCTCACCCTCTGTTTCCAGACTCCTGTTTCTCCCCCTCTGTTTCCAGACTCCTGTTTCTGCCCCTCTGTTTCCAGACTCCTGTTTCTCACCCTCTGTTTCCAGTCTCCTCTTTCTGCCCCTCTGTTTCCAGCCTCCTGTTTCTGCCCCTCTGTTTCCACTCTCCTGTTTCTCTCCCTCTGTTTCCAGACTCCTGTTTCTCCCACTCGGTTTCCAGACTCCTGTTTCTGCCCCTCTGTTTCCAGACTTCTGTTTCTCTCCCTGTGTTTCCAGACTCCTGTTTCTCCCCCTCTGTTTCCAGCCTCCTGTTTCTCCCCCTCTATTTCCAGACTCCTATTTCTGCCCCTCTGTTTCCAGACTCCTGTTTCTCACCATCTGTTTCCAGACTCCTGTTTCTCCCCCTCTGTTTCCAGTCTCCTGTTTCTGCCCCTCTGTTTCCAGCCTCCTGTTTCTCCCCCTCTGTTTCCACACTCCTGTTTCTGCCCCTCTGTTTCCAGACTCCTGTTCCTCCCCCTCTGTTTCCAGCCCCCTGTTTCTCCCCCTCTGTTTCCAGACTCCTGTTTCTCACCCTGTGTTTCCAGACTCCTGTTTCTCCCCCTCTGTTTCCGGCCTCCTGTTTGTCCCCTCTGTTTCCAGACTCCTATTTCTGCCCTCTGTTTCTAGACTCCTGTTTCTCACCATCTGTTTCCAGACTCCTGTTTCTCCCCCTCTGTTTCCAGACTCCTGTTTCTGCCCCTCTGTTTCCAGCCTCCTGTTTCTCACCCTCTGTTTCCAGCCCCCTGTTTCTCCCCCTCTGTTTCCAGACTCTTGTTTCTCCCCCTCTGTTTCCAGCCTCCTGTTTCTCCCCCTCTGTTTCCAGACTCCTGTTTCTCCCCCTCTGTTTCCAGACTCCTGTTTCTCCCCCTCTATTTCCAGACTCCTGTTTCTCCCCCTCTGTTTCCAGACTCCTCTTTCTCCCTCTCTGTTTCCAGTCTCCTGTTTCTCCACCTCTGTTTCCAGACTCCTGTTTCTCCCCCTCTGTTTCGAGCCTCCAGTTTCTGCCCCGCTGTTTCCAGCCTTCTGTTTCTCCCCCTCTGTTTCCAAACTCCTGTTTCTGCCACTCTGTTTCCAGACTCCTGTTTCTGCCCCTCTGTTTCCAGACTCCTGTTTCTCCTCCTCTGTTTACTGGCTCCTGTTTCTCCCCCTCTGTTTCCAGACTCCTGTTTCTCCTCCTCTGTTTACAGACTCCTGTTTCTCCCCCTCTGATTTCAGACTCCTGTTTCTGCCCCTCTGTTTCCAGAATCCTGTTTCTCCCCCTCTGTTTCCAGACTCCTGTTTCTCCCCCTCTGTTTCCAGACTCCTGTTTCTCCCCCTCTGTTTCCAGACTCCTCTTTCTCCCCCTCTGTTTCCAGTCTCCTGTTTCTCCACCTCTGTTTCCAGACTCCTGTTTCTCCCCCTCTGTTTCGAGCCTCCTGTTTCTGCCCCGCTGTTTCCAGCCTCCTGTTTCTCCCCCTCTGTTTCCAAACTCCTGTTTCTGCCACTCTGCTTCCAGACTCCTGTTTCTGCCCCTCTGTTTCCAGACTCCTGTTTCTCCTCCTCTGTTTACTGGCTCCTGTTTCTCCCCCTCTGTTTCCAGACTCCTGTTTCTCCCCCTCTGTTTCCAGACTCCTGTTCCTCCCCCTCTGTTTCCAGCCCCCTGTTTCTCCCCCTCTGTTTCCAGACTCCTGTTTCTCACCCTGTGTTTCCAGACTTCTGTTTTTCCCCCTCTCTTTCCAGCCTCCTGTTTCTCCCACTCTGTTTCCAGACTCCTGTTTCTCCTCCTCTGTTTCCAGACTCCTGTTTCTGCCCCTCTGTTTCCAGACTCCTGTTTCTGCCCCTCTGTTTCCAGCCTCCTGTTTCTCCCCCTCTGTTTCCAGCCTCCTGTTTCTCCCCCTCTGTTTCCAGACTCCTGTTTCTCCCCCTCTGTTTCCAGACTCCTGTTTCTCCCCCTCTGTTTCCAGACTCCTGTTTCTCCCCCTCTGTTTCCAGACTCCTCTTTCTCCCTCTCTGTTTCCAGTCTCCTGTTTCTCCACCTCTGTTTCCAGACTCCTGTTTCTCCCCCTCTGTTTCGAGCCTCCAGTTTCTGCCCCGCTGTTTCCAGCCTTCTGTTTCTCCCCCTCTGTTTCCAAACTCCTGTTTCTGCCACTCTGTTTCCAGACTCCTGTTTCTGCCCCTCTGTTTCCAGACTCCTGTTTCTCCTCCGCTGTTTACTGGCTCCTGTTTCTCCCCCTCTGTTTCCAGACTCCTGTTTCTCCTCCTCTGTTTACAGACTCCTGTTTCTCCCCCTCTGATTTCAGACTCCTGTTTCTGCCCCTCTGTTTCCAGAATCCTGTTTCTCCCCCTCTGTTTCCAGACTCCTGTTTCTCCCCCTCTGTTTCCAGACTCCTGTTTCTCCCCCTCTGTTTCCAGACTCCTCTTTCTCCCCCTCTGTTTCCAGTCTCCTGTTTCTCCACCTCTGTTTCCAGACTCCTGTTTCTCCCCCTCTGTTTCGAGCCTCCTGTTTCTGCCCCGCTGTTTCCAGCCTCCTGTTTCTCCCCCTCTGTTTCCAAACTCCTGTTTCTGCCACTCTGCTTCCAGACTCCTGTTTCTGCCCCTCTGTTTCCAGACTCCTGTTTCTCCTCCTCTGTTTACTGGCTCCTGTTTCTCCCCCTCTGTTTCCAGACTCCTGTTTCTCCCCCTCTGTTTCCAGACTCCTGTTCCTCCCCCTCTGTTTCCAGCCCCCTGTTTCTCCCCCTCTGTTTCCAGACTCCTGTTTCTCACCCTGTGTTTCCAGACTTCTGTTTTTCCCCCTCTCTTTCCAGCCTCCTGTTTCTCCCACTCTGTTTCCAGACTCCTGTTTCTCCTCCTCTGTTTCCAGACTCCTGTTTCTGCCCCTCTGTTTCCAGACTCCTGTTTCTGCCCCTCTGTTTCCAGCCTCCTGTTTCTGCCCCTCTGTTTCCAGCCTCCTGTTTCTCCCCCTCTGTTTCCAGACTCCTGTTTCTCCCCCTCTATTTCCAGACTCCTGTTTCTGCCCCTTTGTTTCCAGCCTCATGTTTCTGCCCCTCTGTTTCCAGCCTCCTGTTTCTCCCCCTCTGTTTCCAGCCTCTTGTTTGTCCCCTCTGTTTCCAGACTCCTATTTCTGCCCTCTGTTTCTAGACTCCTGTTTCTCACCATCTGTTTCCAGACTCCTGTTTCTCCCCCTCTGTTACCAGACTCCTGTTTCTGCCCCTCTGTTTCCAGCCTCCTGTTTCTGCCCCTCTTTTTCCAGCCCCCTGTTTCTCCCCCTCTGTTTCCAGACTCATGTTTCTCCCCCTCTGTTTCCAGCCTCCTGATTCTCCCCCTCAGTTTCCAGACTCCTGTTTCTCCTCCTCTGTTTCCAGACTCCTGTTTCTGCCCCTCTGTTTCCAGACTCCTGATTCTCCCCTCTGCTTCCTGCCTCCCGTTTCTGCCCCTCTGTTTCGAGACTCCTGTTTCTGCCCCTCTGTTTCCAGCCTCCTGTTTCTCCCCCTCTGTTTCCAGACACCTGTTTCTCCCCCTCTGTTTCCAGACTCCTGTTTCTGCCCCTTTGTTTCCAGTCTCCTGTTTCTGCCCCTCTGTTTCCAGACTCCTGTTTCTCCCCCTCTGTTTCCAGCCCCCTGTTTCTCCCCCTCTGTTTCCAGACTCTTGTTTCTGCCCCTCAATTTCCAGACTCCTGTTTCTGCCCCTCTGTTTCCAGACGCCTGTTTCTCACCCTCTGTTTCCAGCCTCCTGTTTCTCACCCTCTGTTTCCAGCCTCCTGTTTCTCCCCCTCTGTTTCCACACTCCTGTTTCTGCCCCACTGTTTCCAGACTCCTGTTTCTCACCCTCTGTTTCCAGCCTCCTGTTTCTCACCCTCTGTTTCCAGACTCCTGTTTCTCCCCCTCTGTTTCCAGACTCCTGTTTCTGCCCCTCTGTTTCCAGACTCCTGTTTCTCACCCTCTGTTTCCAGTCTCCTCTTTCTGCCCCTCTGTTTCCAGCCTCCTGTTTCTGCCCCTCTGTTTCCACTCTCCTGTTTCTCTCCCTCTGTTTCCAGACTCCTGTTTCTCCCACTCGGTTTCCAGACTGCTGTTTCTGCCCCTCTGTTTCCAGACTTCTGTTTCTCTCCCTGTGTTTCCAGACTCCTGTTTCTCCCCCTCTGTTTCCAGCCTCCTGTTTCTCCCCCTCTATTTCCAGACTCCTATTTCTGCCCCTCTGTTTCCAGACTCCTGTTTCTCACCATCTGTTTCCAGACTCCTGTTTCTCCCCCTCTGTTTCCAGTCTCCTGTTTCTGCCCCTCTGTTTCCAGCCTCCTGTTTCTCCCCCTCTGTTTCCACACTCCTGTTTCTGCCCCTCTGTTTCCAGACTCCTGTTCCTCCCCCTCTGTTTCCAGCCCCCTGTTTCTCCCCCTCTGTTTCCAGACTCCTGTTTCTCACCCTGTGTTTCCAGACTCCTGTTTCTCCCCCTCTGTTTCCGGCCTCCTGTTTGTCCCCTCTGTTTCCAGACTCCTATTTCTGCCCTCTGTTTCTAGACTCCTGTTTCTCACCATCTGTTTCCAGACTCCTGTTTCTCCCCCTCTGTTTCCAGACTCCTGTTTCTGCCCCTCTGTTTCCAGCCTCCTGTTTCTGCCCCTCTGTTTCCAGCCCCCTGTTTCTCCCCCTCTGTTTCCAGACTCTTGTTTCTCCCCCTCTGTTTCCAGCCTCCTGTTTCTCCCCCTCTGTTTCCAGACTCCTGTTTCTCCCCCTCTGTTTCCAGACTCCTGTTTCTCCCCCTCTGTTTCCAGACTCCTGTTTCTCCCCCTCTGTTTCCAGACTCCTCTTTCTCCCTCTCTGTTTCCAGTCTCCTGTTTCTCCACCTCTGTTTCCAGACTCCTGTTTCTCCCCCTCTGTTTCGAGCCTCCAGTTTCTGCCCCGCTGTTTCCAGCCTTCTGTTTCTCCCCCTCTGTTTCCAAACTCCTGTCTCTGCCACTCTGTTTCCAGACTCCTGTTTCTGCCCCTCTGTTTCCAGACTCCTGTTTCTCCTCCTCTGTTTACTGGCTCCTGTTTCTCCCCCTCTGTTTCCAGACTCCTGTTTCTCCTCCTCTGTTTACAGACTCCTGTTTCTCCCCCTCTGATTTCAGACTCCTGTTTCTGCCCCTATGTTTCCAGAATCCTGTTTCTCCCCCTCTGTTTCCAGACTCCTGTTTCTCCCCCTCTGTTTCCAGACTCCTGTTTCTCCCCCTCTGTTTCCAGACTCCTCTTTCTCCCCCTCTGTTTCCAGTCTCCTGTTTCTCCACCTCTGTTTCCAAACTCCTGTTTCTCCCCCTCTGTTTCGAGCCTCCTGTTTCTGCCCCGCTGTTTCCAGACTCCTGTTTCTCCTCCTCTGTTTACTGGCTCCTGTTTCTCCCCCTCTGTTTCCAGACTCCTGTTTCTCCCCCTCTGTTTCCAGACTCCTGTTCCTCCCCCTCTGTTTCCAGCCCCCTGTTTCTCCCCCTCTGTTTCCAGACTCCTGTTTCTCACCCTGTGTTTCCAGACTTCTGTTTCTCCCCCTCTGTTTCCAGCCTCCTGTTTCTCCCACTCTGTTTCCAGACTCCTGTTTCTCCTCCTCTGTTTCCAGACTCCTGTTTCTGCCCCTCTGTTTCCAGACTCCTGTTTCTGCCCCTCTGTTTCCAGCCTCCTGTTTCTGCCCCTCTGTTTCCAGCCTCCTGTTTCTCCCCCTCTGTTTCCAGACTCCTGTTTCTCCCCCTCTGTTTCCAGACTCCTGTTTCTGCCCCTTTGTTTCCAGCCTCATGTTTCTGCCCCTCTGTTTCCAGCCTCCTGTTTCTCCCCCTCTGTTTCCAAACTCCTGTTTCTGCCCCTCTGTTTCCAGACTCCTGTTTCTCCCCCTCTGTTTCCAGACTCCTATTTCTGCCCCTCTGTTTCCAGACTCCTGTTTCTGCCCTTCTGTTTCCAGCCTCCTGTTTCTGCCCCTCTGTTTCCAGACGCCTGTTTCTCCCCCTCTGTTTCCAGACTCCTGTTTCTGCCCCTCTGTTTCCAGACTCCTGTTTCTGCCCCTCTGTTTCCAGCCTCCTGTTTCTGCCCCTCTGTTTCCAGACGCCTGTTTCTCCCCCTCTGTTTCCAGACTCCTGTTTCTCACCCTCTGTTTCCAGCCTCCTGTTTCTCCCCCTCTGTTTCCAGACTCCTGTTTCTGCCCCACTTTTTCCAGACTCCTGTTTCTCACCCTCTGTTTCCAGACTCCTGTTTCTGCCCCTCTGTTTCCAGACTCTTGTTTCTGCCGCTCTGTTTCCAGTCTCCGGTTTCAGCCCCTCTGTTTCCAGACTCCTGTTTCTCCCCATCAATTTCCAGACTCCTGTGTCTCCCCCTCTGTTTCCAGACTCCTGTTTCTCACCCTCTGTTTCCACACTCCTGTTTCTGCCCCTCTGTTTCCAGACTCCTGTTTCTGCCCCTCTGTTTCCAGACTCCTGTTTCTCGCCCTCTGTTTCCAGCCTCCTGTTTCTCGCCCTCTGTTTCCAGACTCCTGTTTCTGCCCCTCTGTTTCCAGACTCCTGTTTCTGCCCCTCTGTTTCCAGAGTCCTGTTTCTGCCCCTCTGTTTCCAGCCTCCTGTTTCTGCCCCTCTGTTTCCAGACTCCTGTTTCTCCCCCTCTGTTTGCAGACCCCTGTTTCTCCCCCTCTGTTTTCAGACTCCTGTTTCTGCCCCTCTGTTTCCAGACTCCTGTTTCTCCCCCTCTGTTTCCAGACTACTGTTTGTCCTCCTCTGATTCCAGACTCCTGTTTCTCCCCCTCTGTTTCCAGACTCCTGTTTCTCCCCCTCTGTTTCCAGACTCCTGTTTCTGCCCCTCTGTTTCCAGGCTGCTGTTTCTCACCCTCTGTTTCCAGTCTCCTCTTTCTGCCCCTCTGTTTCCAGCCTCCTGTTTCTGCCCCTCTGTCTGCAGTCTCCTGTTTCTCTCCCTCTGTTTCCAGACTCCTGTTTCTCCCCCTCTGTATCCAGACTCCTGTTTCTGCCCCTCTGTTTCCAGACTTTTGTTTCTCACCCTGTGTTTCCAGACTCCTGTTTCTCCCCATCTGTTTCCAGGCTCCTGTTTCTGCCCCTCTGTTTCCAGCCTCCTGTTTCTCCCCCTCTGTTTCCAGACTACTGTTTCTCCCCCTCTGTTTCCAGACTCCTTTTTCTCCCCCTCTGTTTCCAGACTCCTGTTTCTCCTCCTCTGTTTTCAGACTCCTGTTTCTGTCCCTCTGTTTCCAGACTCCTGTTTCCCCCCCTCTGTTTCCAGACTCATGTTTCTCACCCTCTGTTTCCAGGCTCCTGTTTCTGCCCCACTGTTTCCAGACTCCTGTTTCTGCCCCTCTGTTTCCAGCGTCCTGTTTCTCCCCCTCTGTTTCCAGACTACTGTTTCTCCCCCTCTGTTTCCAGACTCCTTTTTCTCCCCCTCTGTTTCCAGACTCCTGTTTCTGCCCCTCTGTTTCCAGACTCCTGTTTCTCCCCCTCTGTTTCCAGACTACTGTTTCTCCCCCTCTGTTTCCAGACTCCTTTTTCTCCCCCTCTGTTTCCAGACTCCTGTTTCTGCCCCTCTGTTTCCAGACTCCTTTTTCTCCCCCTCTGTTTCCAGACTCCTGTTTCTGCCCCTCTGTTTCCAGACTCTTGTTTCTGCCGCTCTGTTTCCAGTCTCCGGTTTCAGCCCCTCTGTTTCCAGACTCCTGTTTCTCCCCATCAATTTCCAGACTCCTGTGTCTCCCCCTCTGTTTCCAGACTCCTGTTTCTCACCCTCTGTTTCCACACTCCTGTTTCTGCCCCTCTGTTTCCAGACTCCTGTTTCTGCCCCTCTGTTTCCAGACTCCTGTTTCTCGCCCTCTGTTTCCAGCCTCCTGTTTCTCGCCCTCTGTTTCCAGACTCCTGTTTCTGCCCCTCTGTTTCCAGACTCCTGTTTCTGCCCCTCTGTTTCCAGAGTCCTGTTTCTGCCCCTCTGTTTCCAGCCTCCTGTTTCTGCCCCTCTGTTTCCAGACTCCTGTTTCTCCCCCTCTGTTTGCAGACCCCTGTTTCTCCCCCTCTGTTTTCCGACTCCTGTTTCTGCCCCTCTGTTTCCAGACTCCTGTTTCTCCCCCTCTGTTTCCAGACTCCTGTTTCTCCCCCTCTGTTTCCAGACTCCTGTTTCTGCCCCTCTGTTTCCAGGCTGCTGTTTCTCACCCTCTGTTTCCAGTCTCCTCTTTCTGCCCCTCTGTTTCCAGCCTCCTGTTTCTGCCCCTCTGTCTGCAGTCTCCTGTTTCTCTCCCTCTGTTCCCAGACTCCTGTTTCTCCCCCTCTGTATCCAGACTCCTGTTTCTGCCCCTCTGTTTCCAGACTTTTGTTTCTCACCCTGTGTTTCCAGACTCCTGTTTCTCCCCATCTGTTTCCAGGCTCCTGTTTCTGCCCCTCTGTTTCCAGCCTCCTGTTTCTCCCCCTCTGTTTCCAGACTACTGTTTCTCCCCCTCTGTTTCCAGACTCCTTTTTCTCCCCCTCTGTTTCCAGACTCCTGTTTCTGCCCCTCTGTTTCCAGCCTCCTGTTTCTGCCCCTCTGTTTCCAGCCTCCTGTTTCTCCCCCTCTGTTTCCAGACTCCTGTTTCTCCTCCTCTGTTTTCAGACTCCTGTTTCTGTCCCTCTGTTTCCAGACTCCTGTTTCCCCCCCTCTGTTTCCAGATTCATGTTTCTCACCCTCTGTTTCCAGGCTCCTGTTTCTGCCCCACTGTTTCCAGACTCCTGTTTCTGCCCCTCTGTTTCCAGCGTCCTGTTTCTCCCCCTCTGTTTCCAGACTCCTGTTTCTCCCGCTCTGTTTCCAGACTCCTGTTTCTGCCCCTCTGTTTCCAGACTCCTGTTTCTGCCACTCTTTTTCCAGCCTCCTGTTTCTGCCCCTATGTTTCCTGCCTCCTGATTCTCCACCTCTGTTTCCAGACTCCTGTTTCTCCTCCTCTGTTTACAGACTCCTGTTTCTCCCCATCTGTTTTCAGACTCCTGTTTCTGCCCCTCTGTTTCCAGACTCCTGTTTCTCCCCCTCTGTTTCCAGACTCCTGTTTCTGCCCCTCTGTTTCCAGACCCCTTTTTTTTCACCCTCTGTTTCCAGACTCCTGTTTCTCCCCATCAATTTCCAGACTCCTGTTTCTCCCCCTCTGTTTCCAGACTCCTGTTTCTGCCGCTCTGTTTCCAGACTCCTGTTTCTCCCCCTGTGTTTGCAGACCCCTGTTTCTCCCCCTCTGTTTTCAGACTCCTGATTCTGCCCCTCTGTTTCCAGACTCCTGTTTCTCCCCCTCTGTTTCCAGACTCCTGCTTCTCCCACTCTGTTTCCAGACTCCTGTTTCTGCCCCTCTGTTTCGAGACTCCTGTTTCTGCCCCTCTGTTACCAGCCTCCTGTTTCTCCCCCTCTGTTTCCAGGCACCTGTTTCTCCCCCTCTGTTTCCAGACTCCTGTTTCTGCCCCTCTGTTTCCAGTCTCCTGTTTCTCCCCCTCTGTTTCCAGACTCTTGTTTCTGCCCCTCTGTTTCCAGACTCCTGTTTCTGCCCCTCTGTTTCCAGACGCCTGTTTCTCCCCCTCTGTTTTCAGACTCCTGTTTCTGCCCCTCTGTTTCCAGACTCCTGTTTCTCCCCCTCTGTTTCCAGACTCCTGTTTCTCCCCCTCTGTTTCCAGACTCCTGTTTCTCCCCCTCTGTTTCCAGACTCCTGTTTCTGCCCCTCTGTTTCCAGACTCCTGTTTCTCCCCCTCTGTTTCCACACTCCTGTTCCTGCCCCACTGTTTCCAGACTCCTGTTTCTCAACCTCTGTTTCCAGACTCTTGTTTCTGCCCCTCTGTTTCCAGACTCCTGTTTCTGCCCCTCTGTTTCCAGACTCCGGTTTCTGCCCCTCTGTTTCCAGACTGCTGTTTCTCACCCTCTGTTTCCAGTCTCCTCTTTCTGCCCCTCTGTTTCCAGCCTCCTGTTTCTGCCCCTCTGTCTCCAGTCTCATGTTTCTCCCCCTCTGTATCCTGACTCCTGTTTCTGCCCCTCTGTTTCCAGACTTTTGTTTCTCACCCTGTGTTTCCAGACTCCTGTTTCTCCCCCTCTGTTTCCAGCCTCCTGTTTGTCCCCTCTGTTTCCAGACTCCTATTTCTGCCCTCAGTTTCTAGACTCCTGTTTCTCACCATCTGTTTCCAGACTCCTGTTTCTCCCCCTCTGTTTCCAGACTCCTGTTTCTGCCCCTCTGTTTCCAGCCTCCTGTTTCTGCCCCTCTGTTTCCAGCCCCCTGTTTCTCCCCCTCTGTTTCCAGACTCATGTTTCTCCCCCTCTGATTCCAGCCTCCTGATTCTCCCCCTCAGTTTCCAGACTCCTGTTTCTCCTCCTCTGTTTCCAGACTCCTGTTTCTGCCCCTCTGTTTCCAGACTCCTGATTCTCCCCTCTGTTTCCTGCCTCCCGTTTCTGCCCCTCTGTTTCGAGACTCCTGTTTCTGCCCCTCTGTTTCCAGCCTCCTGTTTCTCCCCCTCTGTTTCCAGACACCTGTTTCTCCCCCTCTGTTTCCAGACTCCTGTTTCTGCCCCTTTGTTTCCAGTCTCCTGTTTCTGCCCCTCTGTTTCCAGACTCCTGTTTCTCACCCTCTGTTTCCAGCCCCCTGTTTCTCCCCCTCTGTTTCCAGACTCTTGTTTCTGCCCCTTTGTTTCCAGACTCCTGTTTCTGCCCCTCTGTTTCCAGACGCCTGTTTCTCACCCTCTGTTTCCAGCCTCCTGTTTCTCACCCTCTGTTTCCAGCCTCCTGTTTCTCCCCCTCTGTTTCCACACTCCTGTTTCTGCCCCACTGTTTCCAGACTCCTGTTTCTCACCCTCTGTTTCCAGCCTCCTGTTTCTCACCCTCTGTTTCCAGACCCCTGTTTCTCCCCCTCTGTTTCCAGACTCCTGTTTCTGCCCCTCTGTTTCCAGACTCCTGTTTCTCACCCTCTGTTTCCAGTCTCCTCTTTCTGCCCCTCTGTTTCCAGCCTCCTGTTTCTGCCCCTCTGTTTCCACTCTCCTGTTTCTCTCCCTCTGTTTCCAGACTCCTGTTTCTCCCACTCGGTTTCCAGACTCCTGTTTCTGCCCCTCTGTTTCCAGACTTCTGTTTCTCTCCCTGTGTTTCCAGACTCCTGTTTCTCCCCCTCTGTTTCCAGCCTCCTGTTTCTCCCCCTCTATTTCCAGGCTCCTATTTCTGCCCCTCTGTTTCCAGACTCCTGTTTCTCACCATCTGTTTCCAGACTCCTGTTTCTCCCCCTCTGTTTCCAGTCTCCTGTTTCTGCCCCTCTGTTTCCAGCCTCCTGTTTCTCCCCCTCTGTTTCCACACTCCTGTTTCTGCCCCTCTGTTTCCAGACTCCTGTTCCTCCCCCTCTGTTTCCAGCCCCCTGTTTCTCCCCCTCTGTTTCCAGACTCCTGTTTCTCACCCTGTGTTTCCAGACTCCTGTTTCTCCCCCTCTGTTTCCGGCCTCCTGTTTGTCCCCTCTGTTTCCAGACTCCTATTTCTGCCCTCTGTTTCTAGACTCCTGTTTCTCACCATCTGTTTCCAGACTCCTGTTTCTCCCCCTCTGTTTCCAGACTCCTGTTTCTGCCCCTCTGTTTCCAGCCTCCTGTTTCTGCCCCTCTGTTTCCAGCCCCCTGTTTCTCCCCCTCTGTTTCCAGACTCTTGTTTCTCCCCCTCTGTTTCCAGCCTCCTGTTTCTCCCCCTCTGTTTCCAGACTCCTGTTTCTCCCCCTCTGTTTCCAGACTCCTGTTTCTCCCCCTCTGTTTCCAGACTCCTGTTTCTCCCCCTCTGTTTCCAGACTCCTCTTTCTCCCCCTCTGTTTCCAGTCTCCTGTTTCTCCACCTCTGTTTCCAGACTCCTCTTTCTCCCTCTCTGTTTCCAGTCTCCTGTTTCTCCACCTCTGTTTCCAGACTCCTGTTTCTCCCCCTCTGTTTCGAGCCTCCAGTTTCTGCCCCGCTGTTTCCAGCCTTCTGTTTCTCCCCCTCTGTTTCCAAACTCCTGTTTCTGCCACTCTGTTTCCAGACTCCTGGTTCTGCCCCTCTGTTTCCAGACTCCTGTTTCTCCTCCTCTGTTTACTGGCTCCTGTTTCTCCCCCTCTGTTTCCAGACTCCTGTTTCTCCTCCTCTGTTTACAGACTCCTGTTTCTCCCCCTCTGATTTCAGACTCCTGTTTCTGCCCCTCTGTTTCCAGAATCCTGTTTCTCCCCCTCTGTTTCCAGACTCCTGTTTCTCCCCCTCTGTTTCCAGACTCCTGTTTCTCCCCCTCTGTTTCCAGACTCCTCTTTCTCCCCCTCTGTTTCCAGTCTCCTGTTTCTCCACCTCTGTTTCCAGACTCCTGTTTCTCCCCCTCTGTTTCGAGCCTCCTGTTTCTGCCCCGCTGTTTCCAGCCTCCTGTTTCTCCCCCTCTGTTTCCAAACTCCTGTTTCTGCCACTCTGTTTCCAGACTCCTGTTTCTGCCCCTCTGTTTCCAGACTCCTGTTTCTCCTCCTCTGTTTACTGGCTCCTGTTTCTCCCCCTCTGTTTCCAGACTCCTGTTTCTCCCCCTCTGTTTCCAGACTCCTGTTCCTCCCCCTCTGTTTCCAGCCCCCTGTTTCTCCCCCTCTGTTTCCAGACTCCTGTTTCTCACCCTGTGTTTCCAGACTCCTGTTTCTCCCCCTCTGTTTCCGGCCTCCTGTTTGTCCCCTCTGTTTCCAGACTCCTATTTCTGCCCTCTGTTTCTAGACTCCTGTTTCTCACCATCTGTTTCCAGACTCCTGTTTCTCCCCCTCTGTTTCCAGACTCCTGTTTCTGCCCCTCTGTTTCCAGCCTCCTGTTTCTGCCCCTCTGTTTCCAGCCCCCTGTTTCTCCCCCTCTGTTTCCAGACTCTTGTTTCTGCCCCTCTGTTTCCAGACTCCTGTTTCTGCCCCTCTGTTTCCAGACGCCTGTTTCTCACCCTCTGTTTCCAGCCTCCTGTTTCTCACCCTCTGTTTCCAGCCTCCTGTTTCTCCCCCTCTGTTTCCACACTCCTGTTTCTGCCCCACTGTTTCCAGACTCCTGTTTCTCACCCACTGTTTCCAGCCTCCTGTTTCTCACCCTCTGTTTCCAGACTCCTGTTTCTCCCCCTCTGTTTCCAGACTCCTGTTTCTGCCCCTCTGTTTCCAGACTCCTGTTTCTCACCCTCTGTTTCCAGTCTCCTCTTTCTGCCCCTCTGTTTCCAGCCTCCTGTTTCTGCCCCTCTGTTTCCACTCTCCTGTTTCTCTCCCTCTGTTTCCAGACTCCTGTTTCTCCCACTCGGTTTCCAGACTCCTGTTTCTGCCCCTCTGTTTCCAGACTTCTGTTTCTCTCCCTGTGTTTCCAGACTCCTGTTTCTCCCCCTCTGTTTCCAGCCTCCTGTTTCTCCCCCTCTATTTCCAGGCTCCTATTTCTGCCCCTCTGTTTCCAGACTCCTGTTTCTCACCATCTGTTTCCAGACTCCTGTTTCTCCCCCTCTGTTTCCAGTCTCCTGTTTCTGCCCCTCTGTTTCCAGCCTCCTGTTTCTCCCCCTCTGTTTCCACACTGCTGTTTCTGCCCCTCTGTTTCCAGACTCCTGTTTCTCCCCCTCTGTTTCCAGACTCCTGTTTCTCCCCCTCTGTTTCCAGACTCCTGTTTCTGCCTCTCTGTTTCCAGACTCCTGTTTCTCACCCTCTGTCTCCAGACTCCTGTTTCTGCCCCTCTGTTTCGAGCCTCCTGATTCTGCCCCTCTGTTTCCAGCCTCCTCTTTCTCACCCTCTGTTTCCTGACTCCTGTTTCTCCCCCTCTGTTTCCAGGCTCCTGTTTCTGCCCCTCTGTTTCCAGCCTCCTGTTTCTCCCCCTCTGTTTCCAGACTCCTGTTTCTGCCCCTCTGTTTCCAGACTCCTGTTTCTGCCCCTCTGTTTCCAGCCTCCTGTTTCTGCCCCTCTGTTTCCAGCCTCCTGTTTCTCCCCCTCTGTTTCCAGACTCCTGTTTCTCCTCCTCTGTTTTCAGACTCCTGTTTCTGCCCCTCTGTTTCCAGACTCCTTTTTCCCCCCCTCTGTTTCCAGACACCTGTTTCTCACCCTCTGTTTCCAGGCTCCTGTTTCTGCCCCACTGTTTCCAGCCTCCTGTTTCTCCCCCTCTGTTTCCAGACTCCTGTTTCTCCCCCTCTGTTTCCAGACTCCTGTTTCTGCCCCTCTGTTTCCAGACTCCTGTTTCTGCCCCTCTGTTTCCAGCCTCCTGTTTCTGACCCTCTGTTTCCAGCCTCCTGTTTCTGCCCCACTGTTTCCAGCCTCCTGTTTCTCCCCCTCTGTTTCCAGACTCCTCTTTCTCCCCCTCTGTTTCCAGTCTCCTGTTTCTCCACCTCTGTTTCCAGACTCCTGTTTCTCCCCCTCTGTTTCGAGCCTGCTGTTTCTGCCCCTCTGTTTCCAGCCTCCTGTTCCTCCCCCTCTGTTTCCAAACTCCTGTTTCTGCCCCTCTGTTTCCAGACTCCTGTTTCTGCCCCTCTGTTTCCAGACTCCTGTTTCTGCCCCTCTGTTTCCAGACTCCTGTTTCTGCCTCTCTGTTTCCAGTCTCCTGTTTCTCACCCTCTGTCTCCAGACTCCTGTTTCTGCCCCTCTGTTTCGAGCCTCCTGATTCTGCCCCACTGTTTCCAGCCTCCTCTTTCTCACCCTCTGTTTCCTGACTCCTGTTTCTCCCCCTCTGTTTCCAGGCTCCTGATTCTGCCCCTCTGTTTCCAGCCTCCTGTTTCTCCTCCTCTGTTTTCAGACTCCTGTTTCTGCCCCTCTGTTTCCAGACTCCTGTTTCCCCCCCTCTGTTTCCAGCACCTGATTCTCACCCTCTGTTTCCTGGCTCCTGTTTCTGCCCCACTGTTTCCAGCCTCCTGTTTCTCCCCCTCTGTTTCCAGACTCCTGTTTCTCCCCCTCTGTTTCCAGACTCCTGTTTCTGCCCCTCTGTTTCCAGACTCCTGGTTCTGCCCCTCTGTTTCCAGCCTCATGTTTCTGACCCTCTGTTTCCAGCCTCCTGTTTCTGCCCCACTGTTTCCAGCCTCCTGTTTCTCCCCCTCTGTTTCCAGACTCCTCTTTCTCCCCCTCTGTTTCCAGTCTCCTGTTTCTCCACCTCTGTTTCCAGACTCCTGTTTCTCACCCTCTGTTTCCAGGCTCCTGTTTCTCCCCCTCTGTTTCGAGCCTGCTGTTACTGCCCCTCTGTTTCCAGCCTCCTGTTTCTCCCACTCTGTTTCCAAACTCCTGTTTCTGCCCCTCAGTTTCCAGACTCCTGTTTCTGCCCCTCTGTTTCCAGACTCCTGTTTCTCCCCCTCTGTTTCCACACTCCTGTTTCTGCCCCACTGTTTCCAGACTCCTGTTTCTCACCCTCTGTTTCCAGACTCTTGTTTCTGCCCCTCTGTTTCCAGACTCCTGTTTCTCACCCTCTGTTTCCAGACTCCTGTTTCTCCCCATCAATTTCCAGACTCCTGTTTCTCCCCCTCTGTTTCCAGACTCCTCTTTCTCCCCCTCTGTTTCCAGTCTCCTGTTTCTCCACCTCTGTTTCCAGACTCCTGTTTCTCCCCCTCTGTTTCGAGCCTCCAGTTTCTGCCCCGCTGTTTCCAGCCTTCTGTTTCTCCCCCTCTGTTTCCAAACTCCTGTTTCTGCCACTCTGTTTCCAGACTCCTGTTTCTGCCCCTCTGTTTCCAGACTCCTGTTTCTCCTCCTCTGTTTACTGGCTCCTGTTTCTCCCCCTCTGTTTCCAGACTCCTGTTTCTCCTCCTCTGTTTACAGACTCCTGTTTCTCCCCCTCTGATTTCAGACTCCTGTTTCTGCCCCTCTGTTTCCAGAATCCTGTTTCTCCCCCTCTGTTTCCAGACTCCTGTTTCTCCCCCTCTGTTTCCAGACTCCTGTTTCTCCCCCTCTGTTTCCAGACTCCTCTTTCTCCCCCTCTGTTTCCAGTCTCCTGTTTCTCCCCCTCTGTTTCCAGACTCCTGTTTCTCCCCCTCTGTTTCGAGCCTCCTGTTTCTGCCCCGCTGTTTCCAGCATCCTGTTTCTCCCCCTCTGTTTCCAAACTCCTGTTTCTGCCACTCTGTTTCCAGACTCCTGTTTCTGCCCCTCTGTTTCCAGACTCCTGTTTCTCCTCCTCTGTTTACTGGCTCCTGTTTCTCCCCCTCTGTTTCCAGACTCCTGTTTCTCCCCCTCTGTTTCCAGACTCCTGTTCCTCCCCCTCTGTTTCCAGCCCCCTGTTTCTCCCCCTCTGTTTCCAGACTCCTGTTTCTCACCCTGTGTTTCCAGACTCCTGTTTCTCCCCCTCTGTTTCCGGCCTCCTGTTTGTCCCCTCTGTTTCCAGACTCCTATTTCTGCCCTCTGTTTCTAGACTCCTGTTTCTCACCATCTTTTTCCAGACTCCTGTTTCTCCCCCTCTGTTTCCAGACTCCTGTTTCTGCCCCTCTGTTTCCAGCCTCCTGTTTCTGCCCCTCTGTTTCCAGCCCCCTGTTTCTCCCCCTCTGTTTCCAGACTCTTGTTTCTGCCCCTCTGTTTCCAGACTCCTGTTTCTGCCCCTCTGTTTCCAGACGCCTGTTTCTCACCCTCTGTTTCCAGCCTCCTGTTTCTCCCCCTCTGTTTCCACACTCCTGTTTCTGCCCCACTGTTTCCAGACTCCTGTTTCTCACCCTCTGTTTCCAGCCTCCTGTTTCTCACCCTCTGTTTCCAGACTCCTGTTTCTCCCCCTCTGTTTCCAGACTCCTGTTTCTGCCCCTCTGTTTCCAGACTCCTGTTTCTCACCCTCTGTTTCCAGTCTCCTCTTTCTGCCCCTCTGTTTCCAGCCTCCTGTTTCTGCCCCTCTGTTTCCACTCTCCTGTTTCTCTCCCTCTGTTTCCAGACTCCTGTTTCTCCCACTCGGTTTCCAGGCTCCTGTTTCTGCCCCTCTGTTTCCAGTCTTCTGTTTCTCTCCCTGTGTTTCCAGACTCCTGTTTCTCCCCCTCTGTTTCCAGCCTCCTGTTCTCCCCTCTATTTCCAGGCTCCTATTTCTGCCCCTCTGTTTCCAGACTCCTGTTTCTCACCATCTGTTTCCAGACTCCTGTTTCTCCCCCTCTGTTTCCAGTCTCCTGTTTCTGCCCCTCTGTTTCCAGCCTCCTGTTTCTCCCCTCTGTTTCCACCACTCCTGTTTCTGCCCCTCTGTTTCCAGACTCCTGTTTCTCCCCTCTGTTTCCAGACTCCTGTTTCTCCCCCTCTGTTTCCAGACTCCTGTTTCTGCCTCTCTGTTTCCAGACTCCTGTTTCTCACCCTCTGTCTCCAGACTCCTGTTTCTGCCCCTCTGTTTCGAGCCTCCTGATTCTGCCCCTCTGTTTCCAGCCTCCTCTTTCTCACCCTCTGTTTCCTGACTCCTGTTTCTCCCCCTCTGTTTCCAGGCTCCTGTTTCTGCCCCTCTGTTTCCAGCCTCCTGTTTCTCCCCCTCTGTTTCCAGACTCCTGTTTCTGCCCCTCTGTTTCCAGACTCCTGTTTCTGCCCCTCTGTTTCCAGCCTCCTGTTTCTGCCCCTCTGTTTCCAGCCTCCTGTTTCTCCCCCTCTGTTTCCAGACTCCTGTTTCTCCTCCCCTGTTTTCAGACTCCTGTTTCTGCCCCTCTGTTTCCAGACTCCTTTTTCCCCCCTCTGTTTCCAGACACCTGTTTCTCACCCTCTGTTTCCAGGCTCCTGTTTCTGCCCCACTGTTTCCAGCCTCCTGTTTCTCCCCCTCTGTTTCCAGACTCCTGTTTCTCCCCCTCTGTTTCCAGACTCCTGTTTCTGCCCCTCTGTTTCCAGACTCCTGTTTCTGCCCCTCTGTTTCCAGCCTCCTGTTTCTGACCCTCTGTTTCCAGCCTCCTGTTTCTGCCCCACTGTTTCCAGCCTCCTGTTCTCCCCCTCTGTTTCCAGACTCCTCTTTCTCCCCCTCTGTTTCCAGTCTCCTGTTTCTCCACCTCTGTTTCCAGACTCCTGTTTCTCCCCCTCTGTTTCGAGCCTGCTGTTTCTGCCCCTCTGTTTCCAGCCTCCTGTTCCTCCCCCTCTGTTTCCAAACTCCTGTTTCTGCCCCTCTGTTTCCAGACTCCTGTTTCTGCCCCTCTGTTTCCAGACTCCTGTTTCTGCCCCTCTGTTTCCAGACTCCTGTTTCTGCCTCTCTGTTTCCAGTCTCCTGTTTCTCACCCTCTGTCTCCAGACTCCTGTTTCTGCCCCTCTGTTTCGAGCCTCCTGATTCTGCCCCACTGTTTCCAGCCTCCTCTTTCTCACCCTCTGTTTCCTGACTCCTGTTTCTCCCCCTCTGTTTCCAGGCTCCTGTTTCTGCCCCTCTGTTTCCAGCCTCCTGTTTCTCCTCCTCTGTTTTCAGACTCCTGTTTCTGCCCCTCTGTTTCCAGACTCCTGTTTCCCCCCCTCTGTTTCCAGCACCTGATTCTCACCCTCTGTTTCCTGGCTCCTGTTTCTGCCCCACTGTTTCCAGCCTCCTGTTTCTCCCCCTCTGTTTCCAGACTCCTGTTTCTCCCCCTCTGTTTCCAGACTCCTGTTTCTGCCCCTCTGTTTCCAGACTCCTGGTTCTGCCCCTCTGTTTCCAGCCTCATGTTTCTGACCCTCTGTTTCCAGCCTCCTGTTTCTGCCCCACTGTTTCCAGCCTCCTGTTTCTCCCCCTCTGTTTCCAGACTCCTGTTTCTCCCCCTCTGTTTCCAGTCTCCTGTTTCTCCACCTCTGTTTCCAGACTCCTGTTTCTCACCCTCTGTTTCCAGGCTCCTGTTTCTCCCCCTCTGTTTCGAGCCTGCTGTTACTGCCCCTCTGTTTCCAGCCTCCTGTTTCTCCCACTCTGTTTCCAAACTCCTGTTTCTGCCCCTCAGTTTCCAGACTCCTGTTTCTGCCCCTCTGTTTCCAGACTCCTGTTTCTCCCCCTCTGTTTCCACACTCCTGTTTCTGCCCCACTGTTTCCAGACTCCTGTTTCTCACCCTCTGTTTCCAGACTCTTGTTTCTGCCCCTCTGTTTCCAGACTCCTGTTTCTCACCCTCTGTTTCCAGACTCCTGTTTCTCCCCATCAATTTCCAGACTCCTGTTTCTCCCCCTCTGTTTCCAGACTCCTGTTTCTGCCGCTCTGTTTCCAGACTCCTGTTTCTCACCCTCTGTTTCCAGCCTCCTGTTTCTGCCCCTCTGTTTCCAGACTCCTGTTTCTCCCCCTCTGTTTGCAGACCCCTGTTTCTCCCCCTCTGTTTTCAGACTCCTGTTCCTGCCCCTCTGTTTGCAGACTCCTGTTTCTCCCCCTCTGTTTCCAGACTACTGTATCTCCCCCTCTGATTCCAGACTCCTGTTTCTCCCCCTCTGTTTCCAGACTCCTGTTTCTCCCCCTCTGTTTCCAGACTCCTGTTTCTGCCCCTCTGTTTCCAGACTGCTCTTTCTCACCCTCTGTTTCCAGTCTCCTCTTTCTGCCCCTCTGTTTCCAGCCTCCTGTTTCTGCCCCTCTGTCTCCTGTCTCCTGTTTCTCTCCCTCTGTTTCCAGACTCCTGTTTCTCCCCCTCTGTATCAAGACTCCTGTTTCTGCCCCTCTGTTTCCAGACTTTTGTTTCTCACCCTGTGTTTCCAGACTCCTGTTTCTCCCCCTCTGTTTCCAGGCTCCTGTTTCTGCCCCTCTGTTTCCAGCCTCCTGTTTCTCCCCCTCTGTATCCAGACTACTGTTTCTCCCCCTCTGTTTCCAGACTCCTTTTTCTCCCCCTCTGTTTCCAGACTCCTGTTTCTGCCCCTCTGTTTCCAGACTCCTGTTTCTGCCCCTCTGTTTCCAGCCTCCTGTTTCTCCCCCTCTGTTTCCAGACTCCTGTTTCTCCTCCTCTGTTTTCAGACTCCTGTTTCTGTCCCTCTGTTTCCAGACTCCTGTTTTCCCCCCTCTGTTTCCAGACTCATGTTTCTCACCCTCTGTTTCCAGGCTCCTGTTTCTGCCCCACTGTTTCCAGACTCCTCTTTCTGCCCCTCTGTTTCCAACGTCCAGTTTCTCCCCCTCTCTTTCCAGACTCCTGTTTCTCCCGCTCTGTTTCCAGACTCCTGTTTCTGCCCCTCTGTTTCCAGACTCCTGTTTCTGCCCCTCTGTTTCCAGCCCTCCTGTTTCTGCCCCTCTGTTTCCAGCCTCCTGTTTCTCCTCCTCTGTTTCCAGACTCCTGTTTCTCCTCCTCTGTTTACAGACTCCTGTTTCTCCCCATCTGTTTTCAGACTCCTGTTTCTGCCCCTCTGTTTCCAGACTCCTGTTTCTCCCCTCTGTTTCCAGACTCCTGTTTCTCACCCTCTGTTTCCAGACTCCTGTTTTCCCCATCAATTTCCAGACTCCTGTTTCTCCCCCTCTGTTTCCAGACTCCTGTTTCTGCCGCTGTGTTTCCAGACACCTGTTTCTCACCCTCTGTTTCCAGCCTCCTGTTTCACGCCCTCTGTTTCCTGACTCCAGTTTCTGCCCCTCTGTTACCAGACTCCTGTTTCTGCCCCTCTGTTTCCAGACTCCTGTTTCTGCCCCTCTGTTTCCAGCCTCCTGTTTCTGCCCCTCTGTTTCCAGACTCCTGTTTCTCCCCCTCTGTTTGCAGACCCTGTTTCTCACCCTCTGTTTCCACACTCCTGTTTCTGCCCCACTGTTTCCAGACTCCTGTTTCTCACCCTCAGTTTCCAGACTCTTGTTTCTGCCCCTCTGTTTCCAGACTCCTGTTTCTCACCCACTGTTTCCAGACTCCTGTTTCTCCCCATCAATTTCCAGACTCCTGTTTCTCCCCCTCTGTTTCCAGACTCCTGTTTCTGCCGCTCTGTTTCCAGACTCTGTTTCTCACCCTCTGTTTCCAGCCTCCTGTTTCTCGCCCTCTGTTTCCAGACTCCTGTTTCTGCCCCTCTGTTTCCAGACTCCTGTTTCTGCCCCTCTGTTTCCAGACTCCTGTTTCTGCCCCTCTGTTTCCAGCCTCCTGTTTCTGCCCCTCTGTTTCCAGACTCCTGTTTCTCCCCCTCTGTTTGCAGACCCCTGTTTCTCCCCCTCTGTTTTCAGACTCCTGTTTCTGCCCCTCTGTTTGCAGACTCCTGTTTCTCCCCCTCTGTTTCCAGACTACTGTTTCTCCCCCTCTGATTCCAGACTCCTGTTTCTCCCCCTCTGTTTCCAGACTCCTGTTTCTCCCCCTCTGTTTCCAGACTCCTGTTTCTGCCCCTCTGTTTCCAGACTGCTCTTTCTCACCCTCTGTTTCCAGTCTCCTCTTTCTGCCCCTCTGTTTCCAGCCTCCTGTTTCTGCCCCTCTGTCTCCAGTCTCCTGTTTCTCTCCCTCTGTTTCCAGACTCCTGTTTCTCCCCCTCTGTATCCAGACTCCTGTTTCTGCCCCTCTGTTTCCAGACTTTTGTTTCTCACCCTGTGTTTCCAGACTCCTGTTTCTCCCCCTCTGTTTCCAGGCTCCTGTTTCTGCCCCTCTGTTTCCAGCCTCCTGTTTCTCCCCTCTGTTTCCAGACTACTGTTTCTCACCCTCTGTTTCCAGACTCCTTTTTCTCCCCCTCTGTTTCCAGACTCCTGTTTCTGCCCCTCTGTTTCCAGACTCCTGTTTCTGCCCCTCTGTTTCCAGCCTCCTGTTTCTCCCCTCTGTTTCCAGACTCCTGTTTCTCCTCCTCTGTTTTCAGACTCCTGTTTCTGTCCCTCTGTTTCCAGACTCCTGTTTCCCCCCCTCTGTTTCCAGACTCATGTTTCTCACCCTCTGTTTCCAGGCTCCTGTTTCTGCCCCACTGTTTCCAGACTCCTCTTTCTGCCCCTCTGTTTCCAGCGTCCAGTTTCTCCCCCTCTCTTTCCAGACTCCTGTTTCTCCCGCTCTGTTTCCAGACTCCTGTTTCTGCCCCTCTGTTTCCAGACTCCTGTTTCTGCCCCTCTGTTTCCAGCCTCCTGTTTCTGCCCCTCTGTTTCCAGCCTCCTGTTTCTCCTCCTCTGTTTCCAGACTCCTGTTTCTCCTCCTCTTTTTACAGACTCCTGTTTCTCCCCATCTGTTTTCAGACTCCTGTTTCTGCCCCTCTGTTTCCAGACTCCTGTTTCTCCCCCTCTGTTTCCAGACTCCTGTTTCTCACCCTCTGTTTCCAGACTCCTGTTTCTCCCCATCAATTTCCAGACTCCTGTTTCTCCCCCTCTGTTTCCAGACTCCTGTTTCTGCCGCTCTGTTTCCAGACTCCTGTTTCTCACCCTCTGTTTCCAGCCTCCTGTTTCACGCCCTCTGTTTCCTGACTCCAGTATCTGCCCCTCTGTTACCAGACTCCTGTTTCTGCCCCTCTGTTTCCAGACTCCTGTTTCTGCCCCTCTGTTTCCAGCCTCCTGTTTCTGCCCCTCTGTTTCCAGACTCCTGTTTCTCCCCCTCTGTTTGCAGACCCCTGTTTCTCCCCCTCTGTTTTCAGACTCCTGATTCAGCCCCTCTGTTTCCAGACTCCTGTTTCTCCCCCTCTGTTTCCAGACTCTTGTTTCTGCCCCTCTGTTTCCAGACTCCGGATTCTGCCCTTCTGTTTCCAGACTCGTGTTTCTCACCCTCTGTTTCCAGACTCCTGTTTCTCCCCCTCTGTTTCCAGACTCCTGTTTCTGCCGCTCTGTTTCCAGACTCCTGTTTCTGCCCCTCTGTTTCCAGACTCCTGTTTCTGCCCCTCTGTTTCCAGACTCCTGTTTCTGCCACTCTGTTTCCAGCCTCCTGTTTCTGCCCCTCTGTTTCCAGACTCCTGTTTCTCCCCCTCTGTTTCCAGACTCCTGTTTCTCCTCCTCTGTTTCCAAACTCCTGCTTCTCCCCCTCTGTTTCCAGCCTCCTGTTTCTGCCCCTCTGTTTCGAGACTCCTGTTTCTGCCCCTCTGTTTCCAGCCTCCTGTTTCTCCCCCACTGTTTCCAGACACCTGTTTCTCCCCCTCTGTTTCCAGACTCCTGTTTCAGCCCCTCTGTTTCCAGTCTCCTGTTGCTGCCCCTCTGTTTCCAGACTCCTGTTTCTCCCCCTCTTTTTCCAGACTCTTGTTTCTGCCCCTCTGTTTCCAGGCTCCTGTTTCTGCACCTCTGTTTCCTGACGCCTGTTTCTCCCCCTCTGTTTTCAGACTCCTGTTTCTGCCCCTCTGTTTCCAAACTCGTGTTTCTCCCCCTCTGGTTCCAGACTCCTGTTTCTGCCCCACTGTTTCCAGACTCCTGTTTCTCACCCTCTGTTTCCAGACTCTTGTTTCTGCCCCTCTGTTTCCAGACTCCTGTTTCTGCCCCTCTGTTTCCAGACTCCGGTTTCTGCCCCTCTGTTTCCAGACTCCTGTTTCTCACCCTCTGTTTCCAGCCTCCTGTTTCTCACCCTCAGTTTCCAGCCTCCTGTTTCTCGCCCTCGGTTTCCAGCCTCCTGTTTCTGCCCCTCTGTTTCCAGACTCCGGTTTCTGCCCCTCCGTTTCCAGACTCCTGTTTCTCACCCTCTGTTTCCAGCCTCCTGTTTCTCACCCGCTGTTTCCAGACTCCTGTTTCTCACCCTCTGTTTCCAGTCTCCTGTTTCTCCACCTCTGTTTCCAGACTCCTGTTTCTCCCCCTCTGTTTCCAGACTCCTGTTTCTGCCCCTCTGTTTCCAGACTGCTGTTTCTCACCCTCTGTTTCCAGTCTCCTCTTTCTGCCCCTCTGTTTCCAGCCTCCTGTTTCTGCCCCTCTGTCTCCAGTCTCCTGTTTCTCTCCCTCTGTTTCCAGACTCCTGATTCTCCCCCTCTGTATCCAGACTCCTGTTTCTGCCCCTCTGTTTCCAGACTTTTGTTTCTCACCCTGTGTTTCCAGACTCCTGTTTCTCCCCCTCTGTTTCCAGCCTCCTGTTTCTCCCCTCTGTTTCCAGACTCCTATTTCTGCCCTCTGTTTCCAGGCTCCTGTTTCTCACCATCTGTTTCCAGTCTCCTGTTTCTGCCCTTCAGTTTCCAGTCTCCGGTTTCTGCCCCTCTGTTTCCAGCCTCCTGTTTCTCCCACTCTGTGTCCACACACCTGTTTCTGCCCCTCTGTTTCCAGACTCTTGTTTCTCCCCCTCTGTTTCCAGCCTCCTGTTTCTCCCCCTCTGTTTCCAGACTCCTGCTTCTCCCCCTCTGTTTCCAGTCTCCTGTTTCTGCCCCTCTGTTTCCAGACTACTGTTTCTGCCCCTCTGTTTCCAGCCTCCTGTTTCTGCCCCTCTGTTTCCAGCCTGCTGTTTCTCCCCCTCTGTTTCCAGACTCCTGTTTCTCCCCCTCTGATTTCAGACTCCTGTTTCTGCCCCTCTGTTTCCAGAATCCTGTTTCTCCCCCTCTGTTTCCAGACTCCTGTTTGTCCCCCTCTGTTTCCAGACACCTGTTTCTCCCCCTCTGTTTCCAGACTCCTGTTTCTCCACCTCTGTTTCCAGACTCCTGTTTCTCCCCCTCTGTTTCGAGCCTCCAGTTTCTGCCCCGCTGTTTCCAGCCTTCTGTTTCTCCCCCTCTGTTTCCAAACTCCTGTTTCTGCCACTCTGTTTCCAGACTCCTGTTTCTGCCCCTCTGTTTCCAGACTCCTGTTTCTCCTCCTCTGTTTACTGGCTCCTGTTTCTCCCCCTCTGTTTCCAGACTCCTGTTTCTCCTCCTCTGTTTACAGACTCCTGTTTCTCCCCCTCTGATTTCAGACTCCTGTTTCTGCCCGTCTGTTTCCAGAATCCTGTTTCTCCCCCTCTGTTTCCAGACTCCTGTTTCTCCCCCTCTGTTTCCAGACTCCTGTTTCTCCCCCTCTGTTTCCAGACTCCTCTTTCTCCCCCTCTGTTTCCAGACTCCTGTTTCTCACCCTGTGTTTCCAGACTCCTGTTTCTCCCCCTCTGTTTCCGGCCTCCTGTTTGTCCCCTCTGTTTCCAGACTCCTATTTCTGCCCTCTGTTTCTAGACTCCTGTTTCTCACCATCTGTTTCCAGACTCCTGTTTCTCCCCCTCTGTTTCCAGACTCCTGTTTCTGCCCCTCTGTTTCCAGCCTCCTGTTTCTGCCCCTCTGTTTCCAGCCCCCTGTTTCTCCCCCTCTGTTTCCAGACTCTTGTTTCTCCCCCTCTGTTTCCAGCCTCCTGTTTCTCCCCCTCTGTTTCCAGACTCCTGTTTCTCCCCCTCTGTTTCCAGACTCCTGTTTCTCCCCCTCTGTTTCCAGACTCCTGTTTCTCCCCCTCTGTTTCCAGACTCCTCTTCTCCCCCTCTGTTTCCAGTCTCCTGTTTCTCCACCTCTGTTTCCAGACTCCTGTTTCTCCCCCTCTGTTTCGAGCCTCCAGTTTCTGCCCCGCTGTTTCCAGCCTTCTGTTTCTCCCCCTCTGTTTCCAAACTCCTGTTTCTGCCACTCTGTTTCCAGACTCCTGTTTCTGCCCCTCTGTTTCCAGACTCCTGTTTCTCCTCCTCTGTTTACTGGCTCCTGTTTCTCCCCCTCTGTTTCCAGACTCCTGTTTCTCCTCCTCTGTTTACAGACTCCTGTTTCTCCCCCTCTGATTTCAGACTCCTGTTTCTGCCCCTCTGTTTCCAGAATCCTGTTTCTCCCCCTCAGTTTCCAGACTCCTGTTTCTCCCCCTCTGTTTCCAGACTCCTGTTTCTCCCCCTCTGTTTCCAGACTCCTCTTTCTCCCCCTCTGTTTCCAGTCTCCTGTTTCTCCACCTCTGTTTCCATACTCCTGTTTCTCCCCCTCTGTTTCGAGCCTCCTGTTTCTGCCCCGCTGTTTCCAGCCTCCTGTTTCTCCCCCTCTGTTTCCAAACTCCTGTTTCTGCCACTCTGTTTCCAGACTCCTGTTTCTGCCCCTCTGTTTCCAGACTCCTGTTTCTCCTCCTCTGTTTACTGGCTCCTGTTTCTCCCCCTCTGTTTCCAGACTCCTGTTTCTCCCCCTCTGTTTCCAGCCCCCTGTTTCTCCCCCTCTGTTTCCAGACTCCTGTTTCTCACCCTGTGTTTCCAGACTCCTGTTTCTCCCCCTCTGTTTCCGGCCTCCTGTTTGTCCCCTCTGTTTCCAGACTCCTATTTCTGCCCTCTGTTTCTAGACTCCTGTTTCTCACCATCTGTTTCCAGACTCCTGTTTCTCCCCCTCTGTTTCCAGACTCCTGTTTCTGCCCCTCTGTTTCCAGCCTCCTGTTTCTGCCCCTCTGTTTCCAGCCCCCTGTTTCTCCCCCTCTGTTTCCAGACTCTTGTTTCTGCCCCTCTGTTTCCAGACTCCTGTTTCTGCCCCTCTGTTTCCAGACGCCTGTTTCTCACCCTCTGTTTCCAGCCTCCTGTTTCTCACCCTCTGTTTCCAGCCTCCTGTTTCTCCCCCTCTGTTTCCACACTCCTGTTTCTGCCCCACTGTTTCCAGACTCCTGTTTCTCACCCTCTGTTTCCAGCCTCCTGTTTCTCACCCTCTGTTTCCAGACTCCTGTTTCTCCCCCTCTGTTTCCAGACTCCTGTTTCTGCCCCTCTGTTTCCAGTCTCCTGTTTCTCACCCTCTGTTTCCAGCCTCCTGTTTCTGCCCCTCTGTTTCCAGTCTCCTGTTTCTCTCCCTCTGTTTCCAGACTCCTGTTTCTCCCCCTCGGTTTCCAGACTCCTGTTTCTGCCCCTCTGTTTCCAGACTTCTGTTTCTCTCCCTGTGTTTCCAGACTCCTGTTTCTCCCCCTCTGTTTCCAGCCTCCTGTTTCTCCCCCTCTGTTTTCAGACTCCTATTTCTGCCCCTCTGTTTCCAGACTCCTGTTTCTCACCATGTTTTTCCAGACTCCTGTTTCTCCCCGTCTGTTTCCAGTCTCCTGTTTCTGCCCCTCTGTTTCCAGCCTCCTGTTTCTCCCCCTCTGTTTCCACACTCCTGTTTCTGCCCCTCTGTTTCCAGACTCCTGTTTCTCCCCCTCTGTTTCCAGACTCCTGTTTCTCCCCCTCTGTTTCCAGACTCCTGTTTCTGCCTCTCTGTTTCCAGACTCCTGTTTCTCACCCTCTGTCTCCAGACTCCTGTTTCTGCCCCTCTGTTTCGAGCCTCCTGATTCTGCCCCTCTGTTTCCAGCCTCCTCTTTCTCACCCTCTGTTTCCTGACTCCTGTTTCTCCCCCTCTGTTTCCAGGCTCCTGTTTCTGCCCCTCTGTTTCCAGCCTCCTGTTTCTCCCCCTCTGTTTCCAGACTCGTGTTTCTGACCCTCTGTTTCCAGACTCCTGTTTCTGCCCCTCTGTTTCCAGCCTCCTGTTTCTGGCCCTCTGTTTCCAGCCTCCTGTTTCTCCCCCTCTGTTTCCAGACTCCTGTTTCTCCTCCTCTGTTTTCAGACTCCTGTTTCTGCCCCTCTGTTTCCAGACTCCTGTTTCCCCCCCTCTGTTTCCAGACACCTGTTTCTCACCCTCTGTTTCCAGGCTCCTGTTTCTGCCCCACTGTTTCCAGCCTCCTGTTTCTCCCCCTCTGTTTCCAGACTCCTGTTTCTCCCCCTCTGTTTCCAGACTCCTGTTTCTGCCCCTCTGTTTCCAGTCTCCTGTTTCTCCACTTCTGTTTCCAGACTCCTGTTTCTCACCCTCTGTTTCCAGGCTCCTGTTTCTCCCCCTCTGTTTCGAGCCTGCTGTTTCTGCCCCTCTGTTTCCAGCCTCCTGTTTCTCCCCCTCTGTTTCCAAACTCCTGTTTCAGCCCCTCTGTTTCCAGGCTCCTGTTTCTGCCCCTCTGTTTCCAGCCTCCTGTTTCTCCCCCTCTGTTTCCAGACTCCTGTTTCTCCTCCTCTGTTTCCAGACACCTGTTTCTCCCCCTCTGTTTCGAGCCTGCTGTTTCTGCCCCTCTGTTTCCAAACTCCTGTTTCTCCCCCTCTGTTTCCAAACTCCTGTTTCTGCCCCTCTGTTTCCTGACTCCTGTTTCTGCCCCTCTGTTTCCAGACTCCTGTTTCTGCCCCTCTGTTTCCAGCCTCCTGTTTCTGCCCCTCTGTTTCCAGACGCCTGTTTCTCCCCCTCTGTTTCCAGACTCCTGTTTCTGCCCCTCTGTTTCCAGCCTCCTGTTTCTCCCCCTCTGTTTCCAGACTCCTGTTTCTCCTCCTCTGTTTTCAGACTCCTGTTTCTGTCCCTCTGTTTCCAGACTCCTGTTTCCCCGCCTCTGTTTCCAGACTCATGTTTCTCACCCTCTGTTTCCAGGCTCCTGTTGCTGCCCATCTGTTTCCAGACTCCTCTTTCTGCCCCTCTGTTTCCAGCGTCCTGTTTCTCCCGCTCTGTTTCCAGACTCCTGTTTCTGCCCCTCTGTTTCCAGCCTCCTGTTTCTGCCCCTCTGTTTCCAGCCTCCTGTTTCTGCCCCTCTGTTTCCAGCCTCCTGTTTCTCCTCCTCTGTTTCCAGACTCCTGTTTCTCCTCCTCTGTTTACAGACTCCTGTTTCTCCCCATCTGTTTTCAGACTCCTGTTTCTGCCCCTCTGTTTCCAGACTCCTGTTTCTCCCCCTCTGTATCCAGACTCCTGTTTCTCCCCCTCTGTTTCCAGACTCCGGTTTCTGCCCTTCTGTTTCCAGACTCCTGTTTCTCACCCTCTGTTTCCAGACTCCTGTTTCTCCCCATCAATTTCCAGACTCCTGTTTCTCCCCCTCTGTTTCCAGACTCCTGTTTCTGCCGCTCTGTTTCCAGACTCCTGTTTCTCACCCTCTGCTTCCAGCCTCCTGTTTCTCGCCCTCTGTTTCCAGACTCCAGTTTCTGCCCCTCTGTTATCAGACACCTGTTTCTGCCCCTCTGTTTCCAGACTCCTGTTTCTGCCCCTCTGTTTCCAGCCTCCTGTTTCTGCCCCTCTGTTTCCAGACTCCTGTTTCTCCCCCTCTGTTTGCAGACCCCTGTTTCTCCCCCTCTGTATCCAGACTCTTGTTTCTGCCCCTCTGTTTCCAGACTCCGGTTTCTGCCCTTCTGTTTCCAGACTCCTGTTTCTCAACCTCTGTTTCCAGACTCATGTTTCTCCCCATCAATTTCCAGACTCCTGTTTCTCCCCCTCTGTTTCCAGACTCCTGTTTCTGCCGCTCTGTTTCCAGACTCCTGTTTCTCACCCTCTGTTTCCAGCCTCCTGTTTCTCGCCCTCTGTTTCCAGACACCAGTTTCTGCCCCTCTGTTACCAGACTCCTGTTTCTGCCCCTCTGTTTCCAGACTCCTGTTTCTGCCCCTCTGTTTCCAGCCTCCTGTTTCTGCCCCTCTGTTTCCAGACTCCTGTTTCTCCCCCTCTGTTTCCAGACTCCTGTTTCTCCCCCTCTGTTTCCAGACTCCTGCTTCTCCCCCTCTGTTTCCAGCCTCCTGTTTCTGCCCCTCTGTTTCGAGACTCCTGTTTCTGCCCCTCTGTTTCCAGCCTCCTGTTTCTCCCCCTCTGTTTCCAGACACCTGTTTCTCCCCCTCTGTTTCCAGACTCCTGTTTCTGCCCCTCTGTTTCCAGTCTCCTGTTTCTGCCCCTCTGTTTCCAGACTCCTGTTTCTCCCCCTCGTTTTCCAGGCTCTTGTTTCTGCCCCTCTGTTTCCAGGCTCCTGTTTCTGCCCCTCTGTTTCCAGATGCCTGTTTCTCCCCCTCTGTTTTCAGACTCCTGTTTCTGCCCCTCTGTTTCCAGACTCGTGTTTCTCCCCCTCTGTTTCCAGACTCCTGTTTCTCCTCCTCTGTTTACAGGCTCCAGTTTCTCCCCTCTGTTTCCAGACTCCTGTTTCTCCCCCTCTGTTTCCAGACTCCTGTTCCTACCCCTCTGTTTCCAGACTCCTGTTTCTGCCCCTCTGTTTCCAGACTCCTGTTTCTCCCCCTCTGTTTCCAGACTCCTGTTTCTCCCCCTCTGTTTGCAGACCCCTGTTTCTCCCCCTCTGTTTCCAGACTCCTGTTTCTGCCCCTCTGTTTCCAGACTCCTGTTTCTCCCCCTCTGTTTCCAGACTCCTGTTTCTCCCCCTCTGACTCCAGACTCCTGTTTATCCCCCTCTGTTTCCGGACTCCTGTTTCTCCCCCTCTGTTTCCAGACTCCTGTTTCTGCCCCTCTGTTTCCAGACTCCTGTTTCTCCCCCTCTGTTTCCAGCCTCCTGTTTGTCCCCTCTGTTTCCAGACTCCTATTTCTGCCCCTCTGTTTCCAGACGCCTGTTTCTCACCCTCTGTTTCGAGCCTCCTGTTTCTCACCCTCTGTTTCCAGCCTCCTGTTTCTCCCCCTCTGTTTCCACACTCCTGTTTCTGCCCCACTGTTTCCAGACTCCTGTTTCTCACCCTCTGTTTCCAGCCTCCTGTTTCTCACCCTCTGTTTCCAGACTCCTGTTTCTCCCCCTCTGTTTCCAGACTCCTGTTTCTGCCCCTCTGTTTCCAGTCTCCTGTTTCTCACCCTCTGTTTCCAGCCTCCTGTTTCTGCCCCTCTGTTTCCAGTCTCCTGTTTCTCTCCCTCTGTTTCCAGACTCCTGTTTCTCCCCCTCGGTTTCCAGACTCCTGTTTCTGCCCCTCTGTTTCCAGACTTCTGTTTCTCTCCCTGTGTTTCCAGACTCCTGTTTCTCCCCCTCTGTTTCCAGCCTCCTGTTTCTCCCCCTCTGTTTTCAGACTCCTATTTCTGCCCCTCTGTTTCCAGACTCCTGTTTCTCACCATGTTTTTCCAGACTCCTGTTTCTCCCCGTCTGTTTCCAGTCTCCTGTTTCTGCCCCTCTGTTTCCAGCCTCCTGTTTCTCCCCCTCTGTTTCCACACTCCTGTTTCTGCCCCTCTGTTTCCAGACTCCTGTTTCTCCCCCTCTGTTTCCAGACTCCTGTTTCTCCCCCTCTGTTTCCAGACTCCTGTTTCTGCCTCTCTGTTTCCAGACTCCTGTTTCTCACCCTCTGTCTCCAGACTCCTGTTTCTGCCCCTCTGTTTCGAGCCTCCTGATTCTGCCCCTCTGTTTCCAGCCTCCTCTTTCTCACCCTCTGTTTCCTGACTCCTGTTTCTCCCCCTCTGTTTCCAGGCTCCTGTTTCTGCCCCTCTGTTTCCAGCCTCCTGTTTCTCCCCCTCTGTTTCCAGACTCGTGTTTCTGACCCTCTGTTTCCAGACTCCTGTTTCTGCCCCTCTGTTTCCAGCCTCCTGTTTCTGGCCCTCTGTTTCCAGCCTCCTGTTTCTCCCCCTCTGTTTCCAGACTCCTGTTTCTCCTCCTCTGTTTTCAGACTCCTGTTTCTGCCCCTCTGTTTCCAGACTCCTGTTTCCCCCCCTCTGTTTCCAGACACCTGTTTCTCACCCTCTGTTTCCAGGCTCCTGTTTCTGCCCCACTGTTTCCAGCCTCCTGTTTCTCCCCCTCTGTTTCCAGACTCCTGTTTCTCCCCCTCTGTTTCCAGACTCCTGTTTCTGCCCCTCTGTTTCCAGTCTCCTGTTTCTCCACTTCTGTTTCCAGACTCCTGTTTCTCACCCTCTGTTTCCAGGCTCCTGTTTCTCCCCCTCTGTTTCGAGCCTGCTGTTTCTGCCCCTCTGTTTCCAGCCTCCTGTTTCTCCCCCTCTGTTTCCAAACTCCTGTTTCAGCCCCTCTGTTTCCAGGCTCCTGTTTCTGCCCCTCTGTTTCCAGCCTCCTGTTTCTCCCCCTCTGTTTCCAGACTCCTGATTCTCCTCCTCTGTTTTCAGACTCCTGTTTCCCCCCCTCTGTTTCCAGACACCTGTTTCTCCCCCTCTGTTTCGAGCCTGCTGTTTCTGCCCCTCTGTTTCCAAACTCCTGTTTCTCCCCCTCTGTTTCCAAACTCCTGTTTCTGCCCCTCTGTTTCCTGACTCCTGTTTCTGCCCCTCTGTTTCCAGACTCCTGTTTCTGCCCCTCTGTTTCCAGCCTCCTGTTTCTGCCCCTCTGTTTCCAGACGCCTGTTTCTCCCCCTCTGTTTCCAGACTCCTGTTTCTGCCCCTCTGTTTCCAGCCTCCTGTTTCTCCCCCTCTGTTTCCAGACTCCTGTTTCTCCTCCTCTGTTTTCAGACTCCTGTTTCTGTCCCTCTGTTTCCAGACTCCTGTTTCCCCGCCTCTGTTTCCAGACTCATGTTTCTCACCCTCTGTTTCCAGGCTCCTGTTGCTGCCCATCTGTTTCCAGACTCCTCTTTCTGCCCCTCTGTTTCCAGACTCCTGTTTCTCCCCCTCTGTATCCAGACTCCTGTTTCTCCCCCTCTGTTTCCAGACTCCGGTTTCTGCCCTTCTGTTTCCAGACTCCTGTTTCTCACCCTGTTTCCAGACTCCTGTTTCTCCCCATCAATTTCCAGACTCCTGTTTCTCCCCCTCTGTTTCCAGACTCCTGTTTCTGCCGCTCTGTTTCCAGACTCCTGTTTCTCACCCTCTGCTTCCAGCCTCCTGTTTCTCGCCCTCTGTTTCCAGACTCCAGTTTCTGCCCCTCTGTTATCAGACTCCTGTTTCTGCCCCTCTGTTTCCAGACTCCTGTTTCTGCCCCTCTGTTTCCAGCCTCCTGTTTCTGCCCCTCTGTTTCCAGACTCCTGTTTCTCCCCCTCTGTTTGCAGACCCCTGTTTCTCCCCCTCTGTATCCAGACTCTTGTTTCTGCCCCTCTGTTTCCAGACTCCGGTTTCTGCCCTTCTGTTTCCAGACTCCTGTTTCTCAACCTCTGTTTCCAGACTCATGTTTCTCCCCATCAATTTCCAGACTCCTGTTTCTCCCCCTCTGTTTCCAGACTCCTGTTTCTGCCGCTCTGTTTCCAGACTCCTGTTTCTCACCCTCTGTTTCCAGCCTCCTGTTTCTCGCCCTCTGTTTCCAGACACCAGTTTCTGCCCCTCTGTTACCAGACTCCTGTTTCTGCCCCTCTGTTTCCAGACTCCTGTTTCTGCCCCTCTGTTTCCAGCCTCCTGTTTCTGCCCCTCTGTTTCCAGACTCCTGTTTCTCCCCCTCTGTTTCCAGACTCCTGTTTCTCCCCCTCTGTTTCCAGACTCCTGCTTCTCCCCCTCTGTTTCCAGCCTCCTGTTTCTGCCCCCCTGTTTCGAGACTCCTGTTTCTGCCCCTCTGTTTCCAGCCTCCTGTTTCTCCCCCTCTGTTTCCAGACACCTGTTTCTCCCCCTCTGTTTCCAGACTCCTGTTTCTGCCCCTCTGTTTCCAGTCTCCTGTTTCTGCCCCTCTGTTTCCAGACTCCTGTTTCTCCCCCTCGTTTTCCAGGCTCTTGTTTCTGCCCCTCTGTTTCCAGGCTCCTGTTTCTGCCCCTCTGTTTCCAGATGCCTGTTTCTCCCCCTCTGTTTTCAGACTCCTGTTTCTGCCCCTCTGTTTCCAGACTCGTGTTTCTCCCCCTCTGTTTCCAGACTCCTGTTTCTCCTCCTCTGTTTACAGGCTCCAGTTTCTCCCCTCTGTTTCCAGACTCCTGTTTCTCCCCCTCTGTTTCCAGACTCCTGTTCCTACCCCTCTGTTTCCAGACTCCTGTTTCTGCCCCTCTGTTTCCAGACTCCTGTTTCTCCCCCTCTGTTTCCAGACTCCTGTTTCTCCCCCTCTGTTTGCAGACCCCTGTTTCTCCCCCTCTGTTTCCAGACTCCTGTTTCTGCCCCTCTGTTTCCAGACTCCTGTTTCTCCCCCTCTGTTTCCAGACTCCTGTTTCTCCCCCTCTGACTCCAGACTCCTGTTTATCCCCCTCTGTTTCCGGACTCCTGTTTCTCCCCCTCTGTTTCCAGACTCCTGTTTCTGCCCCTCTGTTTCCAGACTCCTGTTTCTCACCCTCTGTTTCCAGTCTCCTCTTTCTGCCCCTCTGTTTCCAGCCTCCTGTTTCCGTCCCTCTGTTTCCAGACTCCTGTTTCTCCCCCTCTGTTTCCAGACTCCTGTTTCTGCCCCTCTGTTTCCAGGCTCCTGTTTCTCACCCTGTGTTTCCAGACTCCTGTTTCTCCCCCTCTGTTTCCAGCCTCCTGTTTGTCCCCTCTGTTTCCAGACTCCTATTTCTGCCCTCTGTTTCCAGACTCCTGTTTCTCACCATCTGTTTCCAGCCTCCTGTTTCTCCCCCTCTGTTTCCAGACTCCTGTTTCTCCTCCTCTGTTTCCAGACTCCTGTTTCTGCCCCTCTGTTTCCAGACTCCTGTTTCTGCCCCTCTGTTTCCAGCCTCCTGTTTCTGCCCCTCTGTTTCCAGCCTCCTGTTTCTCCCCCTCTGTTTCCAGACTCCTGTTTCTCCTCCTCTGTTTCCAGACTCCCGTTTCTCCCCCTCTGTTTCCAGACTCCTGTTTCTCCCCCTCTGTATCCGGACTCCTGTTTCTCCCCCTCTGTTTCCAGACTCCTGTTTCTCCCCCTCTGTTTCCAGTCTCCTGTTTCTGCCCCTCTGTTTCCAGACTCCTGTTTCTGCTCCTCTGTTTCCAGCCTCCTGTTTCTCCCCCTCTGTTTCCAGATTCCTGTTTCTCCTCCTCTGTTTACAGGCTCCTGTTTCTCCCCCTCTGTTTTCAGGCTCCTGATTCTGCCCCTCTGTTTCCAGACTCCTGTTTCTCCCCCTCTGTTTCCAGACTCCTGTTTCTCCCCCTCTGTTTCCAGACTCCTGCTTCTCCCCCTCTGTTTCCAGCCTCCTGTTTCTGCCCCTCTGATTCGAGACTCCTGTTTCTGCCCCTCTGTTTCCAGCCTCCTGTTTCTCCCCCTCTGTTTCCAGACACCTGTTTCTCCCCCTCTGTTTCCAGACTCCTGTTTCTGCCCCTCTGTTTCCTGTCTCCTGTTTCTGCCCCTCTGTTTCCAGACTCCTGTTTCTCCCCCTCTGTTTCCAGACTCGTGTTTCTGCCCCTCTGTTTCCAGACTCCTGTTTCTGCCCCTCTGTTTCCAGACGCCAGTTTCTCACCCTCTGTTTCCAGCCTCCTGTTTCTCACCCTCTGTTTCCAGCCTCCTGTTTCTCCCCCTCTGTTTCCACACTCCTGTCTCTGCCCCACTGTTTCCTGACTCCTGTTTCTCACCCTCTGTTTCCAGCCTCCTGTTTCTCACCCTCTGTTTCCAGACTCCTGTTTCTCCCCCTCTGTTTCCAGACTCCTGTTTCTGCCCCTCTGTTTCCAGTCTCCTGTTTCTCACCCTCTGTTTCCAGTCTCCAATTTCTGCCCCTCTGTTTCCAGCCTCCTGTTTCTGCCCCTCTGTTTCCAGTCTCCTGTTTCTCTCCCTCAGTTTCCAGACTGCTGTTTCTCCCCCTCGGTTTCCAGACTCCTGTTTCTGCCCCTCTGTTTCCAGACTTCTGTTTCTCTCCCTGTGTTTCCAGACTCCTGTTTCTCCCCCTCTGTTTCCAGCCTCCTGTTTCTCCCCCTCTGTTTTCAGACTCCTATTTCTGCCCCTCTGTTTCCAGACTCCTGTTTCTCACCATGTGTTTCCAGACTCCTGTTTCTCCCCCTCTGTTTCCAGTCTCCTGTTTCTGCCCCTCTGTTTCCAGCCTCCTGTTTCTCCCCCTCTGTTTCCACACTCCTGTTTCAACCCCTCTGTTTCCAGACTCCTGTTTCTCCCCCTCTGTTTCCAGACTCCTGTTTCTGCCCCTCTGTTTCCAGACTCGTGTTTCTGCCCCTCTGTTTCCAGACTCCTGTTTCTGCCCCTCTGTTTTCAGCCTCCTGTTTCTGGCCCTCTGTTTCCAGCCTCCTGTTTCTCCCCCTCTGTTTCCAGACTCCTGTTTCTCCTCCTCTGTTTTCAGACTCCTGTTTCTGCCCCTCTGTTTCCAGACACCTGTTTCTCACCCTCTGTTTCCAGGCACCTGTTTCTGCCCCACTGTTTCCAGCCTCCTGTTTCTCCCCCTCTGTTTCCAGACTCCTGTTTCTCCCCCTCTGTTTCCAGACTCCTGTTTCTGCCCCTCTGTTTCCAGTCTCCTGTTTCTCCACTTCTGTTTCCAGACTCCTGTTTCTCACCCTCTGTTTCCAGGCTCCTGTTTCTCCCCCTCTGTTTCGAGCCTGCTGTTTCTGCCCCTCTGTTTCCAGCCTCCTGTTTCTCCCCCTCTGTTTCCAAACTCCTGTATCTGCCCCTCTGTTTCCAGGCTCCTGTTTCTGCCCCTCTGTTTCCAGCCTCCTGTTTCTCCCCCTCTGTTTCCAGACTCCTGTTTCTGCCCCTCTGTTTCCAGACTCCTGTTTCTGCCCCTGTGTTTCGAGCCTGCTGTTTCTGCCCCTCTGTTTCCAAACTCCTGTTTCTCCCTCTCTGTTTCCAGACTCCTGTTTCTGCCCCTCTGTTTCCTGACTCCTGTTTCTCACCCTCTGTTTCCAGACTCCTGTTTCTCCCCATCAATTTCCAGACTCCTGTTTCTCCCCCTCTGTTTCCAGACTCCTGTTTCTGCCGCTCTGTTTCCAGCCTCCTGTTTCTGCCCCTCTGTTTCCAGACTCCTGTTTCTGCCTCTCTGTTTCCAGACTCCTGTTTCTGCCCCTCTGTTTCCAGCCGCCTGTTTCTGCCCCTCTGTTTCCAGACTCCTGTTTCTCCCCCACTGTTTGCAGACCCCTGTTTCTCCCCCTCTGTTTTCAGGCTCCTGTTTCTGCCCCTCTGTTTCCAGACTCCTGTTTCTCCCCCTCTGTTTCCAGACTACTGTTTCTCCCCCTCTGATTCCAGACTCCTGTTTCTCCCCTTCTGTTTCCAGACTCCTGTTTCTCCCCCTCTGTTTCCAGACTCCTGTTTCTGCCCCTCTGTTTCCAGACTGCTGTTTCTCACCCTCTGTTTCCAGTCTCCTCTTTCTGCCCCTCTGTTTCCAGCCTCCTGTTTCTGCCCCTCTGTCTCCAGTCTCCTGTTTCTCTCCCTCTGTTTCCAGACACCTGTTTCTCCCCCTCTGTATCCAGACTCCTGTTTCTGCCCCTCTGTTTCCAGACTTTTGTTTCTCACCCTGTGTTTCCAGAGTCCTGTTTCTCCCCCTCTGTTTCCAGGCTCCTGTTTCTGCCCCTCTGTTTCCAGCCTCCTGTTTCTCCCCCTCTGTTTCCAGACTACTGTTTCTCCCCCTCTGTTTCCAGACTCCTTTTTCTCCCCCTCTGTTTCCAGACTCCTGTTTCTGCCCCTCTGTTTCCAGCCTCCTGTTTCTGCCCCTCTGTTTCCAGCCTCCTGTTACTCCCCCTCTTTTTCCAGACTCCTGTTTCTCCTCCTCTGTTTCCAGACTCCTGTTTCCCCCCCTCTGTTTCCAGACTCGTGTTTCTCACCCTCTGTTTCCAGGCTCCTGTTTCTGCCCCACTGTTTCCAGACTCCTCTTTCTGCCCCTCTGTTTCCAGCGTCCTGTTTCTCCCCCTCTGTTTCCAGACTCCTGTTTCTCCCGCTCTGTTTCCAGACTCCTGTTCCTGCCCCTCTGTTTCCAGACTCCTGTTTCTGCCCCTCTGTTTCCAGTCTCCTGTTTCTGCCCCTCTCTTTTCAGCCTCCTGTTTCTCCTCCTCTGTTTCCAGACTCCTGTTTCTCCTCCTCTGTTTACAGACTCCTGTTTCTCCCCATCTGTTTTCAGACTCCTGTTTCTGCCCCTCTGTTTCCAGACTCCTGTTTCTCCCCCTCTGTTTCCAGACTCCGGTTTCTGCCCTTCTGTTTCCAGACTCCTGTTTCTCACCCTGTGTTTCCAGACTCCTGTTTCTCCCCATCAATTTCCAGACTCCTGTTTCTCCCCCTCTGTTTCCAGACTCCTGTTTCTGCCGCTCTGTTTCCAGACTCCTGTTTCTCACCCTCTGTTTCCAGCCTCCTGTTTCTCGCCCTCTGTTTCCAGACTCCAGTTTCTGCCCCTGTGTTACCAGACTCCTGTTTCTGCCCCTCTGTTTCCAGACTCCTGTTTCTGCCCCTCTGTTTCCAGACTCCTGTTTCTGCCCCTCTGTTTCCAGACTCCTGTTTCTCCCCCTCTGTTTGCAGACCCCTGTTTCTCCCCCTCTGTTTTCAGACTCCTGATTCTGCCCCTCTGTTTCCAGACTCCTGTTTCTCCCCCTCTGTTTAGGACTCCTGCTTCTCCCCCTCTTTTTCCAGCCTCCTGTTTCTGCCCCTCTGTTTCGAGACTCCTGTTTCTGCCCCTCTGTTTCCAGCATCCTGTTTCTCCCCCTCTGTTTCCAGACACCTGTTTCTCCCCCTCTGTTTCCAGACTCCTGTTTCTGCCCCTCTGTTTCCAGTCTCCTGTTTCTGCCCCTCTGTTTCCAGACTCCTGTTTCTCCCCCTCTGTTTCCAGACTCTTGTTTCTGCCCCTCAGTTTCCAGACTCCTGTTTCTGCCCCTCTGTTTCCACACGCCTGTTTCTCTCCCTCTGTTTTCAGACTCCTGTTTCTGCCCCTCTGTTTCCAGACTCCTGTTTCTCCCCATCTGTTTCCAGACTCCTGTTTCTCCTCCTCTGTTTACAGGCTCCTGTTTCTCCCCCTCTGTTTCCAGACTCCTGTTTCTCCCCCTCTGTTTCCAGACCCCTGTTCCTCCCCCGCTGTTTCCAGACTCCTGTTTCTGCCCCTCTGTTTCCAGACTCCTGTTTCTCCCCCTCTGTTTCCCGACTCCTGTTTCTCCCCCTCTGTTTGCAGACCCCTGTTTGTCCTCCTCTGTTTCCAGACTCCTGTTTCTGCCCCTCTGTTTCCAGACTCCTGTTTCTCCCCCTCTGTTTCCAGACTCCTGTTTCTCCCCCTCTGATTCCAGACTCCTGTTTCTCCCCCTCTGTTTCCGGACTCCTGTTTCTCCCCCTCTGTTTCCAGACTCCTGTTTCTGCCCCTCTGTTTCCAGACTCCTGTTTCTCACCCTCTGTTTCCAGTCTCCTCTTTCTGCCCCTCTGTTTCCAGCCTCCTGTTTCTCTCCCTCTGTTTCCAGACTCCTGTTTCTCCCCCTCTGTTTCCAGACTCCTGTTCCTGCCCCTCTGTTTCCAGGCTTCTGTTTCTCACCCCGTGTTTCCAGACTCCTGTTTCTCCACTTCTGTTTCCAGCCTCCTGTTTGTCCCCTCTGTTTCCAGACTCCTATTTCTGCCCTCTGTTTCCAGACTCCTGTTTCTCACCATCTGTTTCCAGACTCCTGTTTCTCCCCCTCTGTTTCCAGACTCCTGTTTCTGCCCCTCTGTTTCCAGCCTCCTGTTTCTGCCCCTCTGTTTCCAGCCCCCTGTTTCTCCCCCTCTGTTTCCAGACTCTTGTATCTCCCCCTCTGTTTCCAGTCTCCTGTTTCTCCCCCTCTGTTTCCAGACTCCTGTTTCTCACCATCTGTTTCCAGACTCCTGTTTCTCCCCCTCTGTTTCCAGACTCCTGTTTCTGCCCCTCTGTTTCCAGCCTCCTGTTTCTGCCCCTCTGTTCCCAGCCCCGTGTTTCTCCCCCTCTGTTTCCAGACTCTTGTTT
Source organism: Carcharhinus amblyrhynchos (assembly GCF_965287045.1). Taxonomy (NCBI): domain Eukaryota; kingdom Metazoa; phylum Chordata; class Chondrichthyes; order Carcharhiniformes; family Carcharhinidae; genus Carcharhinus; species Carcharhinus amblyrhynchos. The sequence goes on from NW_027649986.1 coordinate 44,807, forward strand.
CTCCCCCTCTGTTTCCAGCCTCCTGTTTCTCCCCCTCTGTTTCCAGACTCCTGTTTCTCCTCCTCTGTTTCCGGACACCTGTTTCTGCCCCTCTGTTTCCAGACTCCTGTTTCTGCCCCTCTGTTTCCTGCCTCCTGTTTCTGCCCCTCTGTTTCCAGCCTCCTGTTTCTCCCCCTCTGTTTCCAGACTCCTGTTTCTCCTCCTCTGTTTCCAGACTCCTGTTTCTCCCCCTCTGTTTCCAGACTCCTGTTTCTCCCCCTCTGTATCCGGACTCCTATTTCTCCCCCTCTGTTTCCAGACTCCTGTTTCTCCCCCTCTGTTTCCAGTCTCCTGTTTCTGCCCCTCTGTTTCCAGACTCCTGTTCCTGCTCCTCTGTTTCCAGCCTCCTGTTTCTCCCCCTCTGTTTCCAGACTCCTGTTTCTCCTCCTGTGTTTACAGGCTCCTGTTTCTCCCCCTCTGTTTCCAGACTCCTGTTTCTCCCCCTCTGTTTCCAGACTCTTGTTTCTGCCCCTCTGTTTCCAGACTCCTGTTTCTGCCCCTCTGTTTCCAGACGCCTGTTTCTCACCCTCTGTTTCCAGCCTCCTGTTTCTCACCCTCTGTTTCCAGCCTCCTGTTTCTCACCCTCTGTTTCCAGACTCCTGTTTCTCCCCCTCTGTTTCCAGACTCCTGTTTCTGCCCCTCTGTTTCCAGTCTCCTGTTTCTCACCCTCTGTTTCCAGCCTCCTGTTTCTGCCCCTCTGTTTCCAGTCTCCTGTTTCTCTCCCTCTGTTTCCAGACTCCTGTTTCTCCCCCTCGGTTTCCAGACTCCTGTTTCTGCCCCTCTGTTTCCAGACTTCTGTTTCTCTCCCTGTGTTTCCAGACTCCTGTTTCTCCCCCTCTGCTTCCAGCCTCCTGTTTCTCCCCCTCTGTTTTCAGACTCCTATTTCTGCCCCTCTGTTTCCAGACTCCTGTTTCTCACCATGTGTTTCCAGACTCCTGTTTCTCCCCCTCTGTTTCCAGTCTCCTGTTTCTGCCCCTCTGTTTCCAGCCTCCTGTTTCTCCCCCTCTGTTTCCACACTCCTGTTTCAACCCCTCTGTTTCCAGACTCCTGTTTCTCCCCCTCTGTTTCCAGACTCCTGTTTCTGCCCCTCTGTTTCCAGACTCCTGTTTCTGCCTCTCTGTTTCCAGACTCCTGTTTCTCACCCTCTGTCTCCAGACTCCTGTTTCTGCCCCTCTGTTTCGAGCCTCCTGATTCTGCCCCTCTGTTTCCAGCCTCCTCTTTCTCACCCTCTGTTTCCTGACTCCTGTTTCTCCCCCTCTGTTTCCAGGCTCCTGTTTCTGCCCCTCTGTTTCCAGCCTCCTGTTTCTCCCCCTCTGTTTCCAGACTCGTGTTTCTGACCCTCTGTTTCCAGACTCCTGTTTCTGCCCCTCTGTTTCCAGCCTCCTGTTTCTGGCCCTCTGTTTCCAGCCTCCTGTTTCTCCCCCTCTGTTTCCTGACTGCTGTTTCTCCTCCTCTGTTTTCAGACTCCTGTTTCTCGCCCTCTGTTTCCAGACACCAGTTTCTGCCCCTCTGTTACCAGACTCCTGTTTCTGCCCCTCTGTTTCCAGACTCCTGTTTCTGCCCCTCTGTTTCCAGCCTCCTGTATCTGCCCCTCTGTTTCCAGACTCCTGTTTCTCCCCCTCTGTTTCCAGACTCCTGTTTCTCCCCCTCTGTTTCCAGTCTCCTGTTTCTCCACTGCTGTTTCCAGACTCCTGTTTCTCACCCTCTGTTTCCAGGCTCCTGTTTCTCCCCCTCTGTTTCGAGCCTGCTGTTTCTGCCCCTCTGTTTCCAGCCTCCTGTTTCTCCCCCTCTGTTTTCAGACTCCTGATTCTGCCCCTCTGTTTCCAGACTCCGGTTTCTGCCCTTCTGTTTCCAGACTCCTGTTTCTCACTCTCTGTTTCCAGACTCATGTTTCTCCCCATCAATTTCCAGACTCCTGTTTCTGCCCCTCTGTTTCCAGACTCCTGTTTCTGCCGCTCTGTTTCCAGACTCCTGTTTCTCACCCTCTGTTTCCAGCCTCCTGTTTCTCGCCCTCTGTTTCCAGACACCAGTTTCTGCCCCTCTGTTACCAGACTCCTGTTTCTGCCCCTCTGTTTCCAGACTCCTGTTTCTGCCCCTCTGTTTCCAGCCTCCTGTATCTGCCCCTCTGTTTCCAGACTCCTGTTTCTCCCCCTCTGTTTCCAGACTCCTGTTTCTCCCCCTCTGTTTCCAGACTCCTGCATCTCCCCCTCTGTTTCCAGCCTCATGTTTCTGCCCCTCTGTTTCGAGACTCCTGTTTCTGCCCCTCTGTTTCCAGCCTCCTGTTTCTCCCCCTCTGTTTCCAGACACCTGTTTCTCCCCCTCTGTTTCCAGACTCCTGTTTCTGCCCCTCTGTTTCCAGTCTCCTGTTTCTGCCCCTCTGTTTCCAGACTCCTGTTTCTCCCCCTCGTTTTCCAGGCTCTTGTTTCTGCCCCTCTGTTTCCAGGCTCCTGTTTCTGCCCCTCTGTTTCCAGACGCCTGTTTCTCTCCCTCTGTTTTCAGACTCCTGTTTCTGCCCCTCTGTTTCCAGACTCGTGTTTCTCCGCCTCTGTTTCCAGACTCCTGTTTCTCCTCCTCTGTTTACAGGCTCCAGTTTCTCCCCCTCTGTTTCCAGACTCCTGTTTCTCCCCCTCTGTTTCCAGACTCCTGTTCCTACCCCTCTGTTTCCAGACTCCTGTTTCTGCCCCTCTGTTTCCAGACTCCTGTTTCTCCCCCTCTGTTTCCAGACTCCTGTTTCTCCCCCTCTGTTTGCAGACCCCTGTTTCTCCCCCTCTGTTTCCAGACTCCTGTTTCTGCCCCTCTGTTTCCAGCCTCCTGTTTCTGCCCCTCTGTTTCCAGACGCCTGTTTCTCCCCCTCTGTTTCCAGACTCCTGTTTCTGCCCCTCTGTTTCCAGCCTCCTGTTTCTCCCCCTCTGTTTCCAGACTCCTGTTTCTCCTCCTCTGTTTTCAGACTCCTGTTTCTGTCCCTCTGTTTCCAGACTCCTGTTTCCCCGCCTCTGTTTCCAGACTCATGTTTCTCACCCTCTGTTTCCAGGCTCCTGTTTCTGCCCCACTGCTTCCAGACTCCTCTTTCTGCCCCTCTGTTTCCAGCGTCCTGTTTCTCCCGCTCTGTTTCCAGACTCCTGTTTCTCCCGCTCTGTTTCCAGACTCCTGTTTCTGCCCCTCTGTTTCCAGACTCCTGTTTCTGCCCCTCTGTTTCCAGCCTCCTGTTTCTGCCCCTCTGTTTCCAGCCTCCTGTTTCTCCTCCTCTGTTTCCAGACTCCTGTTTCTCCTCCTCTGTTTACAGACTCCTGTTTCTCCCCATCTGTTTTCAGACTCCTGTTTCTGCCCCTCTGTTTCCAGACTCCTGTTTCTCCCCCTCTGTATCCAGACTCCTGTTTCTCCCCCTCTGTTTCCAGACTCCGGTTTCTGCCCTTCTGTTTCCAGACTCCTGTTTCTCACCCTCTGTTTCCAGACTCCTGTTTCTCCCCATCAATTTCCAGACTCCTGTTTCTCCCCCTCTGTTTCCAGACTCCTGTTTCTCACCCTCTGCTTCCAGCCTCCTGTTTCTCGCCCTCTGTTTCCAGACTCCAGTTTCTGCCCCTCTGTTACCAGACTCCTGTTTCTGCCCCTCTGTTTCCAGACTCCTGTTTCTGCCCCTCTGTTTCCAGCCTCCTGTTTCTGCCCCTCTGTTTCCAGACTCCTGTTTCTCCCCCTCTGTTTGCAGACCCCTGTTTCTCCCCCTCTGTTTTCAGACTCCTGATTCTGCCCCTCTGCTTCCAGACTCCTGTTTCTCCCCCTCTGTTTCCAGACTCTTGTTTCTGCCCCTCTGTTTCCAGACTCCGGTTTCTGCCCTTCTGTTTCCAGAATCCTGTTTCTCACCCTCTGTTTCCAGACTCATGTTTCTCCCCATCAATTTCCAGACTCCTGTTTCTCCCCCTCTGTTTCCAGACTCCTGTTTCTGCCGCTCTGTTTCCAGACTCCTGTTTCTGCCCCTCTGTTTCCAGACTCCTGTTTCTGCCCCTCTGTTTGCAGCCTCCTGTATCTGCCCCTCTGTTTCCGGACTCCTGTTTCTCCCCCTCTGTTTCCAGACTCCTGTTTCTCCCCCTCTGTTTCCAGACTCCTGCATCTCCCCCTCTGTTTCCAGCCTCCTGTTTCTGCCCCTCTGTTTCGAGACTCCTGTTTCTGCCCCTCTGTTTCCAGCCTCCTGTTTCTCCCCCTCTGTTTCCAGACACCTGTTTGTCCCCCTCTGTTTCCAGACTCCTGTTTCTGCCCCTCTGTTTCCAGTCTCCTGTTTCTGCCCCTCTGTTTCCAGACTCCTGTTTCTCCCCCTCGATTTCCAGGCTCTTGTTTCTGCCCCTCTGTTTCCAGGCTCCTGTTTCTGCCCCTCTGTTTCCAGACGCCTGTTTCTCCCCCTCTGTTTTCAGACTCCTGTTTCTGCCCCTCTGTTTCCAGACTCGTGTTTCTCCGCCTCTGTTTCCAGACTCCTGTTTCTCCTCCTCTGTTTACAGGCTCCAGTTTCTCCCCCTCTGTTTCCAGACTCCTGTTTCTCCCCCTCTGTTTCCAGACTCCTGTTCCTACCCCTCTGTTTCCAGACTCCTGTTTCTGCCCCTCTGTTTCCAGACTCCTGTTTCTCCCCCTCTGTTTCCAGACTCCTGTTTCTCCCCCTCTGTTTGCAGACCCCTGTTTCTCCCCCTCTGTTTCCAGACTCCTGTTTCTGCCCCTCTGTTTCCAGACTCCTGTTTCTCCCCCTCTGTTTCCAGACTCCTGTTTCTCCCCCTCTGATTCCAGACTCCTGTTTATCCCCCTCTGTTTCCGGACTCCTGTTTCTCCCCCTCTGTTTCCAGACTCCTGTTTCTGCCCCTCTGTTTCCAGGCTTCTGTTTCTCACCCTGTGTTTCCAGACTCCTGTTTCTCCCACTCTGTTTCCAGCCTCCTGTTTGTCCCCTCTGTTTCCAGACTCCTATTTCTGCCCTCTGTTTCCAGACTCCTGTTTCTCACCATCTGTATCCAGCCTCCTGTTTCTCCCCCTCTGTTTCCAAACTCCTGTTTCTCCTCCTCTTTTTCCAGACTCCTGTTTCTGCCCCTCTGTTTCCAGACTCATGTTTCTGCCCCTCTGTTTCCAGCCTCCTGTTTCTGCCCCTCTGTTTCCAGCCTCCCGTTTCTCCCCCTCTGTTTCCAGACTCCTGTTTCTCCTCCTCTGTTTCCAGACTCCTGTTTCTCCCCCTCTGTTTCCAGACTCCTGTTTCTCCCCCTCTGTATCCGGACTCCTGTTTCTCCCCCTCTGTTTCCAGACTCCTGTTTCTCCCCCTCTGTTTCCAGTCTCCTGTTTCTGCCCCTCTGTTTCCAGACTCCTGTTTCTGCTCCTCTGTTTCCAGCCTCCTGTTTCTCCCCCTCTGTTTCCCGACTCCTGTTTCTCCTCCTCTGTTTACAGGCTCCTGTTTCTCCCCCTCTGTTTTCAGGCTCCTGATTCTGCCCCTCTGTTTCCAGACTCCTGTTTCTCCCCCTCTGTTTCCAGACTCCTGTTTCTCCCCCTCTGTTTCCAGACTCCTGCTTCTCCCCCTCTGTTTCCAGCCTCCTGTTTCTGCCCCTCTGATTCGAGACTCCTGTTTCTGCCCCTCTGTTTCCAGCCTCCTGTTTCTCCCCCTCTGTTTCCAGACACCTGTTTCTCCCCCTCTGTTTCCAGACTCGTGTTTCTGCCCCTCTGTTTCCAGACTCCTGTTTCTGCCCCTCTGTTTCCAGACGCCTGTTTCTCACCCTCTGTTTCCAGACTCCTGTTTCTCACCCTCTGTTTCCAGCCTCCTGTTTCTCCCCCTCTGTTTCCACACTCCTGTTTCTGCCCCACTGTTTCCAGACTCCTGTTTCTCACCCTCTGTTTCCAGCCTCCTGTTTCTCACCCTCTGTTTCCAGACTCCTGTTTCTCCCCCTCTGTTTCCAGACTCCTGTTTCTGCCCATCTGTTTCCAGTCTCCTGTTTCTCACCCTCTGTTTCCAGTCTCCTCTGTCTGCCCCTCTGTTTGCAGCCTCCTGTTTCTGCCCCTCTGTTTCCAGTCTCCTGTTTCTCACCCTCTGTTTCCAGTCTCCTCTTTCTGCCCCTCTGTTTCCAGACTCCTGTTTCTGCCCCTCTGTTTCCATTCTCCTGTTTCTCACACTCTGTTTCCAGTCTCCTCTTTCTGCCCCTCTGTATCCAGCCTCCTGTTTCTGCCCCTCTGTTTCCAGTCTCCTGTTTCTCTCCCTCTGTTTCCAGACTCCTGTTTCTCACCATGTGTTTCCAGACTCGTGTTTCTCCCCCTCTGTTTCCAGTCTCCTGTTTCTGCCCCTCTGTTTCCAGCCTCCTGTTTCTCCCCCTCTGTTTCCACACTCCTGTTTCAACCCCTCTGTTTCCAGACTCCTGTTTCTCCCCCTCTGTTTCCAGACTCCTGTTTCTGCCCCTCTGTTTCCAGACTCCTGTTTCTGCCTCTCTGTTTCCAGACTCCTGTTTCTCTCCCTCTGTCTCCAGACTCCTGTTTCTGCCCCTCTGTTTCGAGCCTCCTGATTCTGCCCCTCTGTTTCCAGCCTCCTCTTTCTCACCCTCTGTTTCCTGACTCCTGTTTCTCCCCCTCTGTTTCCAGGCTCCTGTTTCTGCCCCTCTGTTTCCAGCCTCCTGTTTCTCCCCCTCTGTTTCCAGACTCGTGTTTCTGCCCCTCTGTTTCCAGACTCCTGTTTCTGCCCCTCTGTTTCCAGCCTCCTGTTTCTGGCCCTCTGTTTCCAGCCTCCTGTTTCTCCCCCTCTGTTTCCAGACTCCTGTTTCTCCTCCTCTGTTTTCAGACTCCTGTTTCTGCCCCTCTGTTTCCAGACACCTGTTTCTCACCCTCTGTTTCCAGGCTCCTGTTTCTGCCCCACTGTTTCCAGCCTCCTGTTTCTCCCCCTCTGTTTCCAGACTCCTGTTTCTCCCCCTCTGTTTCCAGAGTCCTGTTTCTGCCCCTCTGTTTCCAGTCTCCTGTTTCTCCACTTCTGTTTCCAGACTCCTGTTTCTCACCCTCTGTTTCCAGGCTCCTGTTTCTCCCCCTCTGTTTCGAGCCTGCTGTTTCTGCCCCTCTGTTTCCAGCCTCCTGTTTCTCCCCCTCTGTTTCCAAACTCCTGTTTCTGCCCCTCTGTTTCCAGGCTCCTGTTTCTGCCCCTCTGTTTCCAGCCTCCTGTTTCTCCCCCTCTGTTTCCAGACTCCTGTTTCTGCCCCTCTGTTTCCAGACTCCTGTTTCTGCCCCTCTGTTTCCAGCCTCCAGTTTCTGCCCCTCTGTTTCCAGCCTCCTGTTTCTCCCCCTCTGTTTCCAGACTCCTGTTTCTCCTCCTCTGTTTTCAGACTCCTGGTTCCCCCCCTCTGTTTCCAGACACCTGTTTCTCCCCCTGTGTTTCGAGCCTGCTGTTTCTGCCCCTCTGTTTCCAAACTCCTGTTTCTCCCCCTCTGTTTCCAGACTCCTGTTTCTGCCCCTCTGTTTCCTGACTCCTGTTTCTGCCCCTCTGTTTCCAGACTCCTGTTTCTGCCCCTCTGTTTCCAGCCTCCTGTTTCTGCCCCTCTGTTTCCAGATGCCTGTTTCTCCCCCTCTGTTTCCAGACTCCTGTTTCTCACCCTCTGTTTCCAGCCTCCTGTTTCTCACCCTCAGTTTCCAGCCTCCTGTTTCTCCCCCTCTGTCTCCACACTCCTGTTTCTGCCCCACTTTTTCCAGACTCCTGTTTCTCACCCTCTGTTTCCAGACTCCTGTTTCTGCCCCTCTGTTTCCAGACTCCTGTTTCTGCCCCTCAGTTTCCAGTCTCCGGTTTCTGCCCCACTGTTTCCAGTCTCCTGTTTCTCACCCTCTGTTTCCAGACTCCTGTTTCTCCCCATCAATTTCCAGACTCCTGTTTCTCCCCCTCTGTTTCCAGACTCCTGTTTCCGCCGCTCTGTTTCCAGCCTCCTGTTTCTGCCCCTCTGTTTCCAGACTCCTGTTTCTGCCCCTCTGTTTCCAGACTCCTGTTTCTGCCCCTCTGTTTCCAGCCTCCTGTTTCTGCCCCTCTGTTTCCAGACTCCTGTTTCTCCCCCACTGTTTGCAGACCCCTGTTTCTCCCCCTCTGTTTTCAGGCTCCTGTTTCTGCCCCTCTGTTTCAAGACTCCTGTTTCTCCCCCTCTGTTTCCAGACTACTGTTTCTCCCCCTCTGATTCCAGACTCCTGTTTCTCCCCCTGTGTTTCCAGACTCCTGTTTCTCCCTCTGTTTCCAGACTCCTGTTTCTGCCCCTCTGTTTCCAGACTGCTGTTTCTCACCCTCTGTTTCCAGTCTCCTCTTTCTGCCCCTCTGTTTCCAGCCTCCTGTTTCTGCCCCTCTGTCTCCAGTCTCCTGTTTCTCTCCCTCTGTTTCCAGACTCCTGTTTCTGCCCCTCTGTTTCCAGCCTCCTGTTCTGCCCCTCTGTTTCCAGCCTCCCGTTTCTCCCCCTCTGTTTCCAGACTCCTGTTTCTCCTCCTCTGTTCCAGACTCCTGTTTCTCCCCCTCTGTTTCCAGACTCCTGTTTCTCCCCCTCTGTATCCGGACTCCTGTTTCTCCCCCTCTGTTTCCAGACTCCTGTTCTCCCCCTCTGTTTCCAGTCTCCTGTTTCTGCCCCTCTGTTTCCAGACTCCTGTTTCTGCTCCTCTGTTTCCAGCCTCCTGTTTCTCCCCTCTGTTTCCCGACTCCTGTTTCTCCTCCTCTGTTTACAGGCTCCTGTTTCTCCCCCCTCTGTTTTCAGGCTCCTGATTCTGCCCCTCTGTTTCCAGACTCCTGTTTCTCCCCCTCTGTTCCAGACTCCTGTTTCTCCCCCTCTGTTTCCAGACTCCTGCTTCTCCCCTCTGTTTCCAGCCTCCTGTTTCTGCCCCTCTGATTCGAGACTCCTGTTTCTGCCCCTCTGTTTCCAGCCTCCTGTTTCTCCCCCTCTGTTTCCAGACACCTGTTTCTCCCCCTCTGTTTCCAGACTCGTGTTTCTGCCCCTCTGTTTCCAGACTCCTGTTTCTGCCCCTCTGTTTCCAGACGCCTGTTTCTCACCCTCTGTTTCCAGCCTCCTGTTTCTCACCCTCTGTTTCCAGCCTCCTGTTTCTCCCCCTCTGTTTCCACACTCCTGTTTCTGCCCCACTGTTTCCAGACTCCTGTTTCTCACCCTCTGTTTCCAGCCTCCTGTTTCTCACCCTCTGTTTCCAGACTCCTGTTTCTCCCCCTCTGTTTCCAGACTCCTGTTTCTGCCCCTCTGTTTCCAGTCTCCTGTTTCTCACCTCTGTTCCAGTCTCCTCTGTCTGCCCCTCTGTTTGCAGCCTCCTGTTTCTGCCCCTCTGTTTCCAGTCTCCTGTTTCTCACCCTCTGTTTCCAGTCTCCTCTTTCTGCCCCTCTGTTTCCAGACTCCTGTTTCTGCCCCTCTGTTTCCATTCTCCTGTTTCTCACACTCTGTTTCCAGTCTCCTCTTTCTGCCCCTCTGTATCCAGCCTCCTGTTTCTGCCCCTCTGTTTCCAGTCTCCTGTTTCTCTCCCCTCTGTTTCCAGACTCCTGTTTCTCACCATGTGTTTCCAGACTCCTGTTTCTCCCCCTCTGTTTCCAGTCTCCTGTTTCTGCCCCTCTGTTTCCAGCCTCCTGTTTCTCCCCCTCTGTTTCCACACTCCTGTTTCAACCCCTCTGTTTCCAGACTCCTGTTTCTCCCCCTCTGTTTCCAGACTCCTGTTTCTGCCCCTCTGTTTCCAGTCTCCTGTTTCTGCCTCTCTGTTTCCAGACTCCTGTTTCTCTCCCTCTGTCTCCAGACTCCTGTTTCTGCCCCTCTGTTTCGAGCCTCCTGATTCTGCCCCTCTGTTTCCAGCCTCCTCTTTCTCACCCTCTGTTTCCTGACTCCTGTTTCTCCCCCTCTGTTTCCAGGCTCCTGTTTCTGCCCCTCTGTTTCCAGCCTCCTGTTTCTCCCCTCTGTTTCCAGACTCGTGTTTCTGCCCCTCTGTTTCCAGACTCCTGTTTCTGCCCCTCTGTTTCCAGCTCCTGTTTCTGGCCCTCTGTTTCCAGCCTCCTGTTCTCCCCTCTGTTTCCAGACTCCTGTTTCTCCTCCTCTGTTTTCAGACTCCTGTTTCTGCCCCTCTGTTTCCAGACACCTGTTTCTCACCCTCTGTTTCCAGGCTCCTGTTTCTGCCCCACTGTTTCCAGCCTCCTGTTTCTCCCCCTCTGTTTCCAGACTCTGTTTCTCCCCCTCTGTTTCCAGAGTCCTGTTTCTGCCCCTCTGTTTCCAGTCTCCTGTTTCTCCACTTCTGTTTCCAGACTCCTGTTTCTCACCCTCTGTTTCCAGGCTCCTGTTTCTCCCCCTCTGTTTCGAGCCTGCTGTTTCTGCCCCTCTGTTTCCAGCCTCCTGTTTCTCCCCCTCTGTTTCCAAACTCCTGTTTCTGCCCCTCTGTTTCCAGGCTCCTGTTTCTGCCCCTCTGTTTCCAGCCTCCTGTTTCTCCCCCTCTGTTTCCAGACTCCTGTTTCTGCCCCTCTGTTTCCAGACTCCTGTTTCTGCCCCTCTGTTTCCAGCCTCCAGTTTCTGCCCCTCTGTTTCCAGCCTCCTGTTTCTCCCCCTCTGTTTCCAGACTCCTGTTTCTCCTCCTCTGTTTTCAGACTCCTGGTTCCCCCCTCTGTTTCCAGACACCTGTTTCTCCCCCTGTGTTTCGAGCCTGCTGTTTCTGCCCCTCTGTTTCCAAACTCCTGTTTCTCCCCTCTGTTTCCAGACTCCTGTTTCTGCCCCTCTGTTTCCTGACTCCTGTTTCTGCCCCTCTGTTTCCAGACTCCTGTTTCTGCCCCTCTGTTTCCAGCCTCCTGTTCTGCCCCTCTGTTTCCAGATGCCTGTTTCTCCCCCTCTGTTTCCAGACTCCTGTTTCTCACCCTCTGTTTCCAGCCTCCTGTTTCTCACCCTCAGTTTCCAGCCTCCTGTTTCTCCCCCTCTGTCTCCACACTCCTGTTTCTGCCCCACTTTTTCCAGACTCCTGTTTCTCACCCTCTGTTTCCAGACTCCTGTTTCTGCCCCTCTGTTTCCAGACTCCTGTTTCAGCCCCTCAGTTTCCAGTCTCCGGTTCCTGCCCCACTGTTTCCAGTCTCCTGTTTCTCACCCTCTGTTTCCAGACTCCTGTTTCTCCCCATCAATTTCCAGACTCCTGTTTCTCCCCCTCTGTTTCCAGACTCCTGTTTCCGCCGCTCTGTTTCCAGCCTCCTGTTTCTGCCCCTCTGTTTCCAGACTCCTGTTTCTGCCCCTCTGTTTCCAGACTCCTGTTTCTGCCCCTCTGTTTCCAGCCTCCTGTTTCTGCCCCTCTGTTTCCAGACTCCTGTTTCTCCCCCACTGTTTGCAGACCCCTGTTTCTCCCCCTCTGTTTTCAGGCTCCTGTTTCTGCCCCTCTGTTTCAAGACTCCTGTTTCTCCCCCTCTGTTTCCAGACTACTGTTTCTCCCCCTCTGATTCCAGACTCCTGTTTCTTCCCCCTGTGTTTCCAGACTCCTGTTTCTCCCCCTCTGTTTCCAGACTCCTGTTTCTGCCCCTCTGTTTCCAGACTGCTGTTTCTCACCCTCTGTTTCCAGTCTCCTCTTTCTGCCCCTCTGTTTCCAGCCTCCTGTTTCTGCCCCTCTGTCTCCAGTCTCCTGTTTCTCTCCCTCTGTTTCCAGACTCCTGTTTCTGCCCCTCTGTTTCCAGGCTCCTGTTTCTGCCCCTCTGTTTCCAGCCTCCCGTTTCTCCCCTCTGTTTCCAGACTCCTGTTTCTCCTCCTCTGTTTCCAGACTCCTGTTTCTCCCCCTCTGTTTCCAGACTCCTGTTTCTCCCCCTCTGTATCCGGACTCCTGTTTCTCCCCTCTGTTTCCAGACTCCTGTTTCTCCCCCTCTGTTTCCAGTCTCCTGTTTCTGCCCCTCTGTTTCCAGACTCCTGTTTCTGCTCCTCTGTTTCCAGCCTCCTGTTTCTCCCCCTCTGTTTCCCGACTCCTGTTTCTCCTCCTCTGTTTACAGGCTCCTGTTTCTCCCCCTCTGTTTTCAGGCTCCTGATTCTGCCCCTCTGTTTCCAGACTCCTGTTTCTCCCCCTCTGTTTCCAGACTCCTGTTTCTCCCCCTCTGTTTCCAGACTCCTGCTTCTCCCCCTCTGTTTCCAGCCTCCTGTTTCTGCCCCTCTGATTCGAGACTCCTGTTTCTGCCCCTCTGTTTCCAGCCTCCTGTTCTCCCCTCTGTTTCCAGACACCTGTTTCTCCCCCTCTGTTTCCAGACTCGTGTTTCTGCCCCTCTGTTTCCAGACTCCTGTTTCTGCCCCTCTGTTTCCAGACGCCTGTTTCTCACCATCTGTTTCCAGCCTCCTGTTTCTCACCCTCTGTTTCCAGCCTCCTGTTTCTCCCCTCTGTTTCCACACTCCTGTTTCTGCCCCACTGTTTCCAGACTCCTGTTTCTCACCCTCTGTTTCCAGCCTCCTGTTTCTCACCCTCTGTTTCCAGACTCCTGTTTCTCCCCCTCTGTTTCCAGACTCCTGTTTCTGCCCCTCTGTTTCCAGTCTCCTGTTTCTCACCCTCTGTTTCCAGTCTCCTCTGTCTGCCCCTCTGTTTGCAGCCTCCTGTTTCTGCCCCTCTGTTTCCAGTCTCCTGTTTCTCACCCTCTGTTTCCAGTCTCCTCTTTCTGCCCCTCTGTTTCCAGACTCCTGTTTCTGCCCCTCTGTTTCCATTCTCCTGTTTCTCACACTCTGTTTCCAGTCTCCTCTTTCTGCCCCTCTGTATCCAGCCTCCTGTTTCTGCCCCTCTGTTTCCAGTCTCCTGTTTCTCTCCCTCTGTTTCCAGACTCCTGTTTCTCACCATGTGTTCCAGACTCCTGTTTCTCCCCCTCTGTTTCCAGTCTCCTGTTTCTGCCCCTCTGTTTCCAGCCTCCTGTTTCTCCCCCTCTGTTTCCACACTCCTGTTTCAACCCCTCTGTTTCCAGACTCCTGTTTCTCCCCCTCTGTTTCCAGACTCCTGTTTCTGCCCCTCTGTTTCCAGACTCCTGTTTCTGCCTCTCTGTTTCCAGACTCCTGTTTCTCTCCCTCTGTCTCCAGACTCCTGTTTCTGCCCCTCTGTTTCGAGCCTCCTGATTCTGCCCCTCTGTTTCCAGCCTCCTCTTTCTCACCCTCTGTTTCCTGACTCCTGTTTCTCCCCTCTGTTTCCAGGCTCCTGTTTCTGCCCCTCTGTTTCCAGCCTCCTGTTTCTCCCCCTCTGTTTCCAGACTCGTGTTTCTGCCCCTCTGTTTCCAGACTCCTGTTTCTGCCCCTCTGTTTCCAGCCTCCTGTTTCTGGCCCTCTGTTTCCAGCCTCCTGTTTCTCCCCCTCTGTTTCCAGACTCCTGTTTCTCCTCCTCTGTTTTCAGACTCCTGTTTCTGCCCCTCTGTTTCCAGACACCTGTTTTTCACCCTCTGTTTCCAGGCTCCTGTTTCTGCCCCACTGTTTCCAGCCTCCTGTTTCTCCCCCTCTGTTTCCAGACTCCTGTTTCTCCCCCTCTGTTTCCAGAGTCCTGTTTCTGCCCCTCTGTTTCCAGTCTCCTGTTTCTCCACTTCTGTTTCCAGACTCCTGTTTCTCACCCTCTGTTTCCAGGCTCCTGTTTCTCCCCCTCTGTTTCGAGCCTGCTGTTTCTGCCCCTCTGTTTCCAGCCTCCTGTTTCTCCCCCTCTGTTTCCAAACTCCTGTTTCTGCCCCTCTGTTTCCAGGCTCCTGTTTCTGCCCCTCTGTTTCCAGCCTCCTGTTTCTCCCCCTCTGTTTCCAGACTCCTGTTTCTGCCCCTCTGTTTCCAGACTCCTGTTTCTGCCCCTCTGTTTCCAGCCTCCAGTTTCTGCCCCTCTGTTTCCAGCCTCCTGTTTCTCCCCCTCTGTTTCCAGACTCCTGTTTCTCCTCCTCTGTTTTCAGACTCCTGGTTCCCCCCCTCTGTTTCCAGACACCTGTTTCTCCCCCTGTGTTTCGAGCCTGCTGTTTCTGCCCCTCTGTTTCCAAACTCCTGTTTCTCCCCCTCTGTTTCCAGACTCCTGTTTCTGCCCCTCTGTTTCCTGACTCCTGTTTCTGCCCCTCTGTTTCCAGACTCCTGTTTCTGCCCCTCTGTTTCCAGCCTCCTGTTTCTGCCCCTCTGTTTCCAGATGCCTGTTTCTCCCCCTCTGTTTCGAGCCTGCTGTTTCTGCCCCTCTGTTTCCAGCCTCCTGTTTCTCCCCCTCTGTTTCCAAACTCCTGTTTCTGCCCCTCTGTTTCCAGGCTCCTGTTTCTGCCCCTCTGTTTCCAGCCTCCTGTTTCTCCCCCTCTGTTTCCAGACTCCTGTTTCTGCCCCTCTGTTTCCAGACTCCTGTTTCTGCCCCTCTGTTTCCAGCCTCCAGTTTCTGCCCCTCTGTTTCCAGCCTCCTGTTTCTCCCCCTCTGTTTCCAGACTCCTGTTTCTCCTCCTCTGTTTTCAGACTCCTGGTTCCCCCCCTCTGTTTCCAGACACCTGTTTCTCCCCCTGTGTTTCGAGCCTGCTGTTTCTGCCCCTCTGTTTCCAAACTCCTGTTTCTCCCCCTCTGTTTCCAGACTCCTGTTTCTGCCCCTCTGTTTCCTGACTCCTGTTTCTGCCCCTCTGTTTCCAGACTCCTGTTTCTGCCCCTCTGTTTCCAGCCTCCTGTTTCTGCCCCTCTGTTTCCAGATGCCTGTTTCTCCCCCTCTGTTTCCAGACTCCTGTTTCTCACCCTCTGTTTCCAGCCTCCTGTTTCTCACCCTCAGTTTCCAGCCTCCTGTTTCTCCCCCTCTGTCTCCACACTCCTGTTTCTGCCCCACTTTTTCCAGACTCCTGTTTCTCACCCTCTGTTTCCAGACTCCTGTTTCTGCCCCTCTGTTTCCAGACTCCTGTTTCAGCCCCTCAGTTTCCAGTCTCCGGTTTCTGCCCCACTGTTTCCAGTCTCCTGTTTCTCACCCTCTGTTTCCAGACTCCTGTTTCTCCCCATCAATTTCCAGACTCCTGTTTCTCCCCCTCTGTTTCCAGACTCCTGTTTCCGCCGCTCTGTTTCCAGCCTCCTGTTTCTGCCCCTCTGTTTCCAGACTCCTGTTTCTGCCCCTCTGTTTCCAGACTCCTGTTTCTGCCCCTCTGTTTCCAGCCTCCTGTTTCTGCCCCTCTGTTTCCAGACTCCTGTTTCTCCCCCACTGTTTGCAGACCCCTGTTTCTCCCCCTCTGTTTTCAGGCTCCTGTTTCTGCCCCTCTGTTTCAAGACTCCTGTTTCTCCCCCTCTGTTTCCAGACTACTGTTTCTCCCCCTCTGATTCCAGACTCCTGTTTCTCCCCCTCTGTTTCCAGACTCCTGTTTCTCCCCCTCTGTTTCCAGACTCCTGTTTCTGCCCCTCTGTTTCCAGACTGCTGTTTCTCACCCTCTGTTTCCAGTCTCCTCTTTCTGCCCCTCTGTTTCCAGCCTCCGGTTTCTGCCCCTCTGTCTCCAGTCTCCTGTTTCTCTCCCTCTGTTTCCAGACTCCTGTTTCTCCCCCTCTGTACCCAGACTCCTGTTTCTGCCCCTCTGTTTCCAGACTTTTGTTTCTCACCCTGTGTTTCCAGACTCCTGTTTCTCCCCCTCTGTTTCCAGGGTCCTGTTTCTGCCCCTCTGTTTCCAGCCTCCTGTTTCTCCCCCTCTGTTTCCAGACTACTGTTTCTCCCCCTCTGTTTCCAGACTCCTTTTTCTCCCCCTCTGTTTCCAGACTCCTGTTTCTCACCCTGTGTTTCCAGACTCCTGTTTCTCCCCCTCTGTTTCCAGGGTCCTGTTTCTGCCCCTCTGTTTCCAGCCTCCTGTTTCTCCCCCTCTGTTTCCAGACTACTGTTTCTCCCCCTCTGTTTCCAGACTCCTTTTTCTCCCCCTCTGTTTCCAGACTCCTGTTTCTGCCCCTCTGTTTCTTGCCTCCTGTTTCTGCCCCTCTGTTTCCAGCGTCCTGTTTCTCCCCCTCTGTTTCCTGACTCCTGTTTCTCCCGCTCTGTTTCCAGACTCCTGTTCCAGCCCCTCTGTTTCCAGACTCCTGTTTCTGCCCCTCTGTTTCCAGCCTCCTGTTTCTGCCCCTCTCTTTTCAGCCTCCTGTTTCTCCTCCTCTGTTTCCAGACTCCTGTTTCTCCTCCTCTGTTTACAGACTCCTGTTTTTCCCCATCTGTTTTCAGACTCCTGTTTCTGCCCCTCTGTTTCCAGACTCCTGTTTCTCCCCCTCTGTTTCCAGACTCCGGTTTCTGCCCTTCTGTTTCCAGACTCCTGTTTCTCACCCTGTGTTTCCAGACTCCTGTTTCTCCCCATCAATTTCCAGACTCCTGTTTCTCCCCCTCTGTTTCCAGACTCCTGTTTCTGCCGCTCTGTTTCCAGACTCCTGTTTCTCACCCTCTGTTTCCAGCCTCCTGTTTCTCGCCCTCTGTTTCCAGACTCCAGTTTCTGCCGCTCTGTTACCAGACTCCTGTTTCTGCCCCTCTGTTTCCAGACTCCTGTTTCTGCCCCTCTGTTTCCAGACTCCTGTTTCTGCCCCTCTGTTTCCAGACTCCTGTTTCTCCCCCTCTGTTTGCAGACCCCTGTTTCTCCCCCTCTGTTTTCAGACTCCTGATTTTGCCCCTCTGTTTCCAGACTCCTGTTTCTCCCCCTCTGTTTAGGACTCCTGCTTCTCCCCCTCTTTTTCCAGCCTCCTGTTTCTGCCCCTCTGTTTCGAGACTCCTGTTTCTGCCCCTCTGTTTCCAGCCTCCTGTTTCTCCCCCTCTGTTTCCAGACACCTGTTTCTCCCCCTCTGTTTCCAGACTCCTGTTTCTGCCCCTCTGTTTCCAGTCTCCTGTTTCTGCCCCTCTGTTTCCGGACTCCTGTTTCTCCCCCTCTGTTTCCAGACTCTTGTTTCTGCCCCTCAGTTTCCAGACTCCTGTTTCTGCCCCTCTGTTTCCACACGCCTGTTTCTCTCCCTCTGTTTTCAGACTCCTGTTTCTGCCCCTCTGTTTCCAGACTCCTGTTTCTCCCCATCTGTTTCCAGACTCCTGTTTCTCCTCCTCTGTTTACAGGCTCCTGTTTCACCCCCTCTGTTTCCAGACTCCTGTTTCTCCCCCTCTGTTTCCAGACTCCTGTTCCTCCCCCGCTGTTTCCAGACTCCTGTTTCTGCCCCTCTGTTTCCAGACTCCTGTTTCTCCCCCTCTGTTTCAAGACTCCTGTTTCTCCCCCTCTGTTTGCAGACCCCTGTTTGTCCTCCTCTGTTTCCAGACTCCTGTTTCTGCCCCTCTGTTTCCAGACTCCTGTTTCTGCCCCTCTGTTTCCAGACTCCTGTTTCTCACCCTCTGTTTCCAGTCTCCTCTTTCTGCCCCTCTGTTTCCAGCCTCCTGTTTCTCTCCCTCTGTTTCCAGACTCCTGTTTCTCCCCCTCTGTTTCCAGACTCCTGTTCCTGCCACTCTGTTTCCAGGCTTCTGTTTCTCACCCCGTGTTTCCAGACTCCTGTTTCTCCACCTCTGTTTCCAGCCTCCTGTTTGTCCCCTCTCTTTCCAGACTCCTATTTCTGCCCTCTGTTTCCAGACTCCTGTTTCTCACCATCTGTTTCCAGACTCCTGTTTCTCCCCCTCTGTTTCCAGACTCCTGTTTCTGCCCCTCTGTTTCCAGCCTCCTGTTTCTGCCCCTCTGTTTCCAGCCCCCTGTTTCTCCCCCTCTGTTTCCAGACTCTTGTTTCTCCCCCTCTGTTTCCAGCCTCCTGTTTCTCCCCCTCTGTTTCCAGACTCCTGTTTCTCACCATCTGTTTCCAGACTCCTGTTTCTCCCCCTCTGTTTCTAGACTCCTGTTTCTGCCCCTCTGTTTCCAGCCTCCTGTTTCTGCCCCTCTGTTTCCAGCCCCCTGTTTCTCCCCCTCTGTTTCCAGACCCTTGTTTCTCCCCCTCTGTTTCCAGCCTCCTGTTTCTCCCCCTCTGTTTCCAGACTCCTGTTTCTCCTCCTCTGCTTCCGGACACCTGTTTCTGCCCCTCTGTTTCCAGACTCCTGTTTCTGCCCCTCTGTTTCCAGCCTCCTGTTTCTGCCGCTCTGTTTCCAGCCTCCTGTTTCTCCCCCTCTGTTTCCAGACTCCTGTTTCTCCTCCTCTGTTTCCAGACTCCTGTTTCTCCCCCTCTGTTTCCAGACTCCTGTTTCTCCCCCTCTGTATCCGGACTCCTATTTCTCCCCCTCTGTTTCCAGACTCCTGTTTCTCCCCCTCTGTTTCCAGTCTCCTGTTTCTGCCCCTCTGTTTCCAGACTCCTGTTTCTGCCACTCTGTTTCCAGCCTCCTGTTTCTGCCCCTTTGTTTCCAGCCTCCTGTTTCTCCCCCTCTGTTTCCAGACTCCTGTTTCTCCTCCTCTGTTTACAGGCTCCTGTTTCTCCCTCTCTGTTTTCAGACTCCTGATTCTGCCCCTCTGTTTCCAGACACCTGTTTCAGCCCCTCTGTTTCCAGACTCCTGTTTCTCCCCCTCTGTTTCCAGACTCCTTTTTCTCCCCCTCTGTTTCCAGACTCCTGTTTCTGCCCCTCTGTTTCCAGCCTCCTGTTTCTGCCCCTCTGTTTCCAGCCTCCTGTTTCTCCCCCTCTGTTTCCAGACTCCTGTTTCTCCTCCTCTGTTTTCAGACTCCTGTTTCTGTCCCTCTGTTTCCAGACTACTGTTTCCCCCCCTCTGTTTCCAGACTCGTGTTTCTCACCCTCTGTTTCCAGGCTCCTGTTTCTGCCCCACTGTTTCCAGACTCCTCTTTCTGCCCCTCTGTTTCCAGCGTCCTGTTTCTCCCCCTCTGTTTCCAGACTCCTGTTTCTCCCGCTCTGTTTCCAGACTCCTGTTCCTGCCCCTCTGTTTCCAGACTCCTGTTTCTGCCCCTCTGTTTCCAGCCTCCTGTTTCTGCCCCTCTCTTTTCAGCCTCCTGTTTCTCCTCCTCTGTTTCCAGAATCCTGTTTCTCCTCCTCTGTTTACAGACTCCTGTTTCTCCCCATCTGTTTTCAGACTCCTGTTTCTGCCCCTCTGTTTCCAGACTCCTGTTTCTCCCCCTCTGTTTCCAGACTCCGGTTTCTGCCCTTCTGTTTCCAGACTCCTGTTTCTCACCCTGTGTTTCCAGACTCCTGTTTCTCCCCATCAATTTCCAGACTCCTGTTTCTCCCCCTCTGTTTCCAGACTCCTGTTTCTGCCGCTCTGTTTCCAGACTCCTGTTTCTCACCCTCTGTTTCCAGCCTCCTGTTTCTCGCCCTCTGTTTCCAGACTCCAGTTTCTGCCCCTCTGTTACCAGACTCCTGTTTCTGCCCCTCTGTTTCCAGACTCCTGTTTCTGCCCCTCTGTTTCCAGACTCCTGTTTCTGCCCCTCTGTTTCCAGACTCCTGTTTCTCCCCCTCTGTTTGCAGACCCCTGTTTCTCCCCCTCTGTTTTCAGACTCCTGATTTTGCCCCTCTGTTTCCAGACTCCTGTTTCTCCCCCTCTGTTTAGGACTCCTGCTTCTCCCCCTCTTTTTCCAGCCTCCTGTTTCTGCCCCTCTGTTTCGAGACTCCTGTTTCTGCCCCTCTGTTTCCAGCCTCCTGTTTCTCCCCCTCTGTTTCCAGACACCTGTTTCTCCCCCTCTGTTTCCAGACTCCTGTTTCTGCCCCTCTGTTTCCAGTCTCCTGTTTCTGCCCCTCTGTTTCCGGACTCCTGTTTCTCCCCCTCTGTTTCCAGACTCCTGTTTCTGCCCCTCTGTTTCCACACGCCTGTTTCTCTCCCTCTGTTTTCAGACTCCTGTTTCTGCCCCTCTGTTTCCAGACTCCTGTTTCTCCCCATCTGTTTCCAGACTCCTGTTTCTCCTCCTCTGTTTACAGGCTCCTGTTTCACCCCCTCTGTTTCCAGACTCCTGTTTCTCCCCCTCTGTTTCCAGACTCCTGTTCCTCCCCCGCTGTTTCCAGACTCCTGTTTCTGCCCCTCTGTTTCCAGACTCCTGTTTCTCCCCCTCTGTTTCCAGACTCCTGTTTCTCCCCCTCTGTTTGCAGACCCCTGTTTGTCCTCCTCTGTTTCCAGACTCCTGTTTCTGCCCCTCTGTTTCCAGACTCCTGTTTCTCCCCCTCTGTTTCCAGACTCCTGTTTCTCCCCCTCTGATTCCAGACTCCTGTTTCTCCCCCTCTGTTTCCGGACTCCTGTTTCTCCCCCTCTGTTTCCAAACTCCTGTTTCTGCCCCTCTGTTTCCAGACTCCTGTTTCTCACCCTCTGTTTCCAGTCTCCTCTTTCTGCCCCTCTGTTTCCAGCCTCCTGTTTCTCTCCCTCTGTTTCCAGACTCCTGTTTCTCCCCCTCTGTTTCCAGACTCCTGTTCCTGCCACTCTGTTTCCAGGCTTCTGTTTCTCACCCCGTGTTTCCAGACTCCTGTTTCTCCACCTCTGTTTCCAGCCTCCTGTTTGTCCCCTCTGTTTCCAGACTCCTATTTCTGCCCTCTGTTTCCAGACTCCTGTTTCTCACCATCTGTTTCCAGACTCCTGTTTCTCCCCCTCTGTTTCCAGACTCCTGTTTCTGCCCCTCTGTTTCCAGCCTCCTGTTTCTGCCCCTCTGTTTCCAGCCCCCTGTTTCTCCCCCTCTGTTTCCAGACCCTTGTTTCTCCCCCTCTGTTTCCAGCCTCCTGTTTCTCCCCCTCTGTTTCCAGACTCTTGTTTCTCCTCCTCTGTTTCCGGACACCTGTTTCTGCCCCTCTGTTTCCAGACTCCTGTTTCTGCCCCTCGGTTTCCAGCCTCCTGTTTCTGCCCCTCTGTTTCCAGCCTCCTGTTTCTCCCCCTCTGTTTCCAGACTCCTGTTTCTCCCCCTCGTTTTCCAGGCTCTTGTTTCTGCCCCTCTGTTTCCAGGCTCCTGTTTCTGCCCCTCTGTTTCCAGACGCCTGTTTCTCCCCCTCTGTTTTCAGACTCCTGTTTCTGCCCCTCTGTTTCCAGACTCGTGTTTCTCCGCCTCTGTTTCCAGACTCCTGTTTCTCCTCCTCTGTTTACAGGCTCCAGCTTCTCCCCCTCTGTTTCCAGACTCCTGCTTCTCCCCCTCTGTTTCCAGACTCCTGTTCCTACCCCTCTGTTTCCAGACTCCTGTTTCTGCCCCTCTGTTTCCAGACTCCTGTTTCTCCCCCTCTGTTTCCAGACTCCTGTTTCTCCCCCTCTGTTTGCAGACCCCTGTTTCTCCCCCTCTGTTTCCAGACTCCTGTTTCTGCCCCTCTGTTTCCAGACTCCTGTTTCTCCCCCTCTGTTTCCAGACTCCTGTTTCTCCCCCTCTGATTCCAGACTCCTGTTTATCCCCCTCTGTTTCCGGACTCCTGTTTCTCCCCCTCTGTTTCCAGACTCCTGTTTATGCCCCTCTGTTTCCAGACTCCTGCTTCTCACCCTCTGTTTCCAGTCTCCTCTTTCTGCCCCTCTGTTTCCAGCCTCCTGTTTCCCTCCCTCTGTTTCCAGACTCCTGTTTCTCCCCCTCTGTTTCCAGACTCCTGTTTCTGCCCTTCTGTTTCCAGGCTTCTGTTTCTCACCCTGTGTTTCCAGACTCCTGTTTCTCCCCCTCTGTTTCCAGCCTCCTGTTTGTCCCCTCTGTTTCCAGACTCCTATTTCTGCCCTCTGTTTCCAGACTCCTGTTTCTCACCATCTGTATCCAGCCTCCTGTTTCTCCCCCTCTGTTTCCAGACTCCTGTTTCTCCTCCTCTGTTTCCAGACTCCTGTTTCTGCCCCTCTGTTTCCAGACTCCTGTTTCTGCCCCTCTGTTTCCAGCCTCCTGTTTCTGCCCCTCTGTTTCCAGCCTCCTGTTTCTCCCCCTCTGTTTCCAGACTCCTGTTTCTCCTCCTCTGTTTCCAGACTCCTGTTTCTCCCCCTCTGTTTCCAGACTCCTGTTTCTCCGCCTCTGTATCCGGACTCCTGTTTCTCCCCCTCTGTTTCCAGACTCCTGTTTCTCCCCCTCTGTTTCCAGTCTCCTGTTTCTGCCCCTCTGTTTCCAGACTCCTGTTTCTGCTCCTCTGTTTCCAGCCTCCTGTTTCTCCCCCTCTGTTTCCAGACTCCTGTTTCTCCTCCTCTGTTTACAGGCTCCTGTTCCTCCCCCTCTGTTTTCAGGCTCCTGATTCTGCCCCTCTGTTTCCAGACTCCTGTTTCTCCCCCTCTGTTTCCAGACTCCTGTTTCTCCCCCTCTGTTTCCAGACTCCTGCTTCTCCCCCTCTGTTTCCAGCCTCCTGTTTCTGCCCCTCTGATTCGAGACTCCTGTTTCTGCCCCTCTGTTTCCAGCCTCCTGTTTCTGCCCCTCTGTTTCCAGACACCTGTTTCTCCCCCTCTGTTTCCAGACTCGTGTTTCTGCCCCTCTGTTTCCAGTCTCCTGTTTCTGCCCCTCTGTTTCCAGACTCCTGTTTCTCCCCCTCTGTTTCCAGACTCGTGTTTCTGCCCCTCTGTTTCCAGACTCCTGTTTCTGCCCCTCTGTTTCCAGACGCCTTTTTCTCACCCTCTGTTTCCAGCCTCCTGTTTCTCACCCTCTGTTTCCAGCCTCCTGTTTCTCCCCCTCTGTTTCCACACTCCTGTTTCTGCCCCACTGTTTCCAGACTCCTGTTTCTCACCCTCTGTTTCCAGCCTCCTGTTTCTCACCCTCTGTTTCCAGACTCCTGTTTCTCCCCCTCTGTTTCCAGACTCCTGTTTCTGCCCCTCTGTTTCCAGTCTCCTGTTTCTCACCCTCTGTTTCCAGTCTCCTCTTTCTGCCCCTCTGTTTCCAGCCTCCTGTTTCTGCCCCTCTGTTCCCAGTCTCCTGTTTCTCTCCCTCTGTTTCCAGACTCCTGTTTCTCACCATGTGTTTCCAGACTCCTGTTTCTCCCCCTCTGTTTCCAGTCTCCTGTTTCTGCCCCTCTGTTTCCAGCCTCCTGTTTCTCCCCCTCTGTTTCCACACTCCTGTTTCAACCCCTCTGTTTCCAGACTCCTGTTTCTCCCCCTCTGTTTCCAGACTCCTGTTTCTGCCCCTCTGTTTCCAGACTCCTGTTTCTGCCCCTCTGTTTCCAGTCTCCTGTTTCTCACCCTCTGTTTCCAGTCTCCTCTTTCTGCCCCTCTGTTTCCAGCCTCCTGTTTCTGCCCCTCTGTTTCCAGTCTCCTGTTTCTCTCCCTCTGTTTCCAGACTCCTGTTTCTCACCATGTGTTTCCAGACTCCTGTTTCTCCCCCTCTGTTTCCAGTCTCCTGTTTCTGCCCCTCTGTTTCCAGCCTCCTGTTTCTCCCCCTCTGTTTCCACACTCCTGTTTCAACCCCTCTGTTTCCAGACTCCTGTTTCTCCCCCTCTGTTTCCAGACTCCTGTTTCTGCCCCTCTGTTTCCAGACTCCTGTTTCTGCCTCTCTGTTTCCAGACTCCTGTTTCTCTCCCTCTGTCTCCAGACTCCTGTTTCTGCCCCTCTGTTTCGAGCCTCCTGATTCTGCCCCTCTGTTTCCAGCCTCCTCTTTCTCACCCTCTGTTTCCTGACTCCTGTTTCTCCCCCTCTGTTTCCAGGCTCCTGTTTCTGCCCCTCTGTTTCCAGCCTCCTGTTTCTCCCCCTCTGTTTCCAGACTCGTGTTTCTGCCCCTCTGTTTCCAGACTCCTGTTTCTGCCCCTCTGTTTCCAGCCTCCTGTTTCTGGCCCTCTGTTTCCAGCCTCCTGTTTCTCCCCCTCTGTTTCCAGACTCCTGTTTCTCCTCCTCTGTTTTCAGACTCCTGTTTCTGCCCCTCTGTTTCCAGACACCTGTTTCTCACCCTCTGTTTCCAGGCTCCTGTTTCTGCCCCACTGTTTCCAGCCTCCTGTTTCTCCCCCTCTGTTTCCAGACTCCTGTTTCTCCCCCTCTGTTTCCAGAGTCCTGTTTCTGCCCCTCTGTTTCCAGTCTCCTGTTTCTCCACTTCTGTTTCCAGACTCCTGTTTCTCCCCCTGTGTTTCGAGCCTGCTGTTTCTGCCCCTCTGTTTCCAAACTCCTGTTTCTCCCCCTCTGTTTCCAAACTCCTGTTTCTGCCCCTCTGTTTCCAGGCTCCTGTTTCTGCCCCTCTGTTTCCAGCCTCCTGTTTCTCCCCCTCTGTTTCCAGACTCCTGTTTCTGCCCCTCTGTTTCCAGACTCCTGTTTCTGCCCCTCTGTTTCCAGCCTCCAGTTTCTGCCCCTCTGTTTCCAGCCTCCTGTTTCTCCCCCTCTGTTTCCAGACTCCTGTTTCTCCTCCTCTGTTTTCAGACTCCTGGTTCCCCCCCTCTGTTTCCAGACACGTGTTTCTCCCCCTGTGTTTCGAGCCTGCTGTTTCTGCCCCTCTGTTTCCAAACTCCTGTTTCTCCCCCTCTGTTTCCAGACTCCTGTTTCTGCCCCTCTGTTTCCTGACTCCTGTTTCTGCCCTTCTGTTTCCAGACTCCTGTTTCTGCCCCTCTGTTTCCAGCCTCCTGTTTCTGCCCCTCTGTTTCCAGACGCCTGTTTCTCCCCCTCTGTTTCCAGACTCCTGTTTCTCACCCTCTGTTTCCAGCCTCCTGTTTCTCACCCTCAGTTTCCAGCCTCCTGTTTCTCCCCCTCTGTCTCCACACTCCTGTTTCTGCCCCACTTTTTCCAGACTCCTGTTTCTCACCCTCTGTTTCCAGACTCCTGTTTCTGCCCCTCTGTTTCCAGACTCCTGTTTCTGCCCCTCAGTTTCCAGTCTCCGGTTTCTGCCCCACTGTTTCCAGTCTCCTGTTTCTCACCCTCTGTTTCCAGACTCCTGTTTCTCCCCATCAATTTCCAGACTCCTGTTTCTCCCCCTCTGTTTCCAGACTCCTGTTTCTGCCGCTCTGTTTCCAGCCTCCTGTTTCTGCCCCTCTGTTTCCAGACTCCTGTTTCTGCCCCTCTGTTTCCAGCCTCCTGTTTCTGCCCCTCTGTTTCCAGACTCCTGTTTCTCCCCCACTGTTTGCAGACCCCTGTTTCTCCCCCTCTGTTTTCAGGCTCCTGTTTCTGCCCCTCTGTTTCAAGACTCCTGTTTCTCCCCCTCTGTTTCCAGACTACTGTTTCTCCCCCTCTGATTCCAGACTCCTGTTTCTCCCCCTCTGTTTCCAGACTCCTGTTTCTCCCCCTCTGTTTCCAGACTCCTGTTTCTGCCCCTCTGTTTCCAGACTGCTGTTTCTCACCCTCTGTTTCCAGTCTCCTCTTTCTGCCCCTCTGTTTCCAGCCTCCTGTTTCTGCCCCTCTGTCTCCAGTCTCCTGTTTCTCTCCCTCTGTTTCCAGACTCCTGTTTCTCCCCCTCTGTATCCTGACTCCTGTTTCTGCCCCTCTGTTTCCAGACTTTTGTTTCTCACCCTGTGTTTCCAGACTCCTGTTTCTCCCCCTCTGTTTGCAGACCCCTGTTTCTCCCCCTCTGTTTTCAGACTCCTGTTTCTCCCCCTCTGTTTCCAGACTACTGTTTCTTCCCCTCTGTTTCCAGACTCCTTTTTCTCCCCCTCTGTTTCCAGACTCCTGTTTCTCCCCCTCTGTTTCCAGCCTCCTGTTTCTGCCCCTCTGTTTCCAGCCTCCTGTTTCTCCCCCTCTGTTTCCAGACTCCTGTTTCTCCTCCTCTGTTTTCAGACTCCTGTTTCTGTCCCTCTGTTTCCAGACTACTGTTTCCCCCCCTCTGTTTCCAGACTCCTGTTTCTCACCCTCTGTTTCCAGGCTCCTGTTTCTGCCCCACTGTTTCCAGACTCCTCTTTCTGCCCCTCTGTTTCCAGCGTCCTGTTTCTCCCCCTCTGGTTCCAGACTCCTGTTTCTCCCGCTCTGTTTCCAGACTCCTGTTCCTGCCCCTCTGTTTCCAGACTCCTGTTTCTGCCCCTCTGTTTCCAGCCTCCTGTTTCTGCCCCTCTCTTTTCAGCCTCCTGTTTCTCCTCCTCTGTTTCCAGACTCCTGTTTCTCCTCCTCTGTTTACAGACTCCTGTTTCTCCCCATCTGTTTTCAGACTCCTGTTTCTGCCCCTCTGTTTCCAGACTCCTGTTTCTCCCCCTCTGTTTCCAGACTCCGGTTTCTGCCCTTCTGTTTCCAGACTCCTGTTTCTCACCCTGTGTTTCCAGACTCCTGTTTCTCCCCATCAATTTCCAGACTCCTGTTTCTCCCCCTCTGTTTCCAGACTCCTGTTTCTGCCGCTCTGTTTCCAGACTCCTGTTTCTCACCCTCTGTTTCCAGCCTCCTGTTTCTCGCCCTCTGTTTCCAGACTCCAGTTTCTGCCCCTCTGTTACCAGACTCCTGTTTCTGCCCCTCTGTTTCCAGACTCCTGTTTCTGCCCCTCTGTTTCCAGACTCCTGTTTCTGCCCCTCTGTTTCCAGACTCCTGTTTCTCCCCCTCTGTTTGCAGACCCCTGTTTCTCCCCCTCTGTTTTCAGACTCCTGATTTTGCCCCTCTGTTTCCAGACTCCTGTTTCTCCCCCTCTGTTTAGGACTCCTGCTTCTCCCCCTCTTTTTCCAGCCTCCTGTTTCTGCCCCTCTGTTTCGAGACTCCTGTTTCTGCCCCTCTGTTTCCAGCCTCCTGTTTCTCCCCCTCTGTTTCCAGACACCTGTTTCTCCCCCTCTGTTTCCAGACTCCTGTTTCTGCCCCTCTGTTTCCAGTCTCCTGTTTCTCCCCCTCTGTTTCCAGACTCCTGTCCCTCCCCCGCTGTTTCCAGACTCCTGTTTCTGCCCCTCTGTTTCCAGACTCCTGTTTCTCCCCCTCTGTTTCCAGACTCCTGTTTCTCCCCCTCTGTTTGCAGACCCCTGTTTGTCCTCCTCTGTTTCCAGACTCCTGTTTCTGCCCCTCTGTTTCCAGACTCCTGTTTCTCCCCCTCTGTTTCCAGACTCCTGTTTCTCCCCCTCTGATTCCAGACTCCTGTTTCTCCCCCTCTGTTTCCGGACTCCTGTTTCTCCCCCTCTGTTTCCAGACTCCTGTTTCTGCCCCTCTGTTTCCAGTCTTCTGTTTCTCACCCTCTGTTTCCAGTCTCCTCTTTCTGCCCCTCTGTTTCCAGCCTCCTGTTTCTCTCCCTCTGTTTCCAGACTGCTGTTTCTCCCCCTCTGTTTCCAGACTCCTGTTCCTGCCACTCTGTTTCCAGGCTTCTGTTTCTCACCCCGTGTTTCCAGACTCCTGTTTCTCCACCTCTGTTTCCAGCCTCCTGTTTGTCCCCTCTGTTTCCAGACTCCTATTTCTGCCCTCTGTTTCCAGACTCCTGTTTCTCACCATCTGTTTCCAGACTCCTGTTTCTCCCCCTCTGTTTCCAGACTCCTGTTTCTGCCCCTCTGTTTCCAGCCTCCTGTTTCTGCCCCTCTGTTTCCAGCCCCCTGTTTCTCCCCCTCTGTTTCCAGACTCTTGTTTCTCCCCCTCTGTTTCCAGCCTCCTGTTTCTCCCCCTCTGTTTCCAGACTCCTGTTTCTCCTCCTCTGTTTCCGGACACCTGTTTCGGCCCCTCTGTTTCCAGACTCCTGTTTCTGCCCCTCTGTTTCCAGCCTCCTGTTTCTGCCCCTCTGTTTCCAGCCTCCTGTTTCTCCCCCTCTGTTTCCAGACTCCTGTTTCTCCTCCTCTGTTTCCAGACTCCTGTTTCTCCCCCTCTGTTTCCAGACTCCTGTTTCTCCCCCTCTGTATCCGGACTCCTATTTCTCCCCCTCTGTTTCCAGACTCCTGTTTCTCCCCCTCTTTTTCCAGTCTCCTGTTTCTGCCCCTCTGTTTCCAGACTCCTGTTTCTGCCCCTCTGTTTCCAGCCTCCTGTTTCTGCCCCTTTGTTTCCAGCCTCCTGTTTCTCCCCCTCTGTTTCCAGACTCCTGTTTCTCCTCCTCTGTTTACAGGCTCCTGTTTCTCCCTCTCTGTTTTCAGACTCCTGATTCTGCCCCTCTGTTTCCAGACTCCTGTTTCTCCCCCTCTGTTTCCAGGCTCCTGTTTCTGCCCCTCTGTATCCAGCCTCCTGTTTCTGCCCTTCTGTTTCCAGACTCCTGTTTCTCCCCCTCTGTTTCCAGACTCCTGTTTCTGCCCCTCTGTTTCCAGACTCCTGTTTCTGCCCCTCTGTTTCCAGACGCCTGTTTCTCCCCCTCTGTTTCCAGACTCCTGTTTCTCACCCTCTGTTTCTAGCCTCCTGTTTCTCACCCTCTGTTTCCAGCCTCCTGTTTCTCCCCCTCTGTTTCCACAAGCCTGTTTCTGCCCCACTGTTTCCAGACGCCTGTTTCTCACCCTCTGTTTCCAGCCTCCTGTTTCTCACCCTCTGTGTCCAGACTCCTGTTTCTCCCCCTCTGGTTCCAGACTCCTGTTTCTGCCCCTCTGTTTCCAGACTCCTGTTTCTCACCCTCTATTTCCAGTCTCCTCTTTCTGCCCCTCTGTTTCCAGCCTCCTGTTTCTGCCCCTCTGTTTCCAGTCTCCTGTTTCTCTCCCTCTGTTTCCAGACTCCTGTTTCTCCCCCTCGGTTTCCAGACTCCTGTTTCTGCCCCTCTGTTTCCAGACTTCTGTTTCTCTCCCTCTGTTTCCAGACTCCTGTTTCTCCCCCTCTGTTTCCAGCCTCCTGTTTCTCCCCCTCTGTTTCCAGACTCCTATTTCTGCCCCTCTGTTTCCAGACTCCTGTTTCTCACCATCAGTTTCCAGACTCCTGTTTCTGCCCCTCTGTTTCCAGACTCCTGTTTCTGCCTCTCTGTTTCCAGACTCCTGTTTCTCACCCTCTGTCTCCAGACTCCTGTTTCTGCCCCTCTGTTTCGAGCCTCCTGATTCTGCCCCTCTGTTTCCAGCCTCCACTTTCTCACCCTCTGTTTCCTGACTCCTGTTTCTCCCCCTCTGTTTCCAGGCTCCTGTTTCTGCCCCTCTGTATCCAGCCTCCTGTTTCTCCCCCTCTGCTTCCAGTCTCCTGTTTCTGCCCCTCTGTTTCCAGACTGCTGTTTCTCACCCTCTGTTTCCAGTCTCCTCTTTCTGCCCCTCTGTCTCCAGTCTCCTGTTTCTCTCCCTCTGTTTCCAGACTCCTGTTTCTCCCCCTCTGTATCCAGACTCCTGCTTCTGCCCCTCTCTTTCCAGACTTTTGTTTCTCTCCCTCTGTTTCCAGACTCCTGTTTCTCCCCCTCTGTATCCAGACTCCTGTTTCTGCCCCTCTGTTTCCAGACTTTTGTTTCTCACCCTGTGTTTCCAGACTCCTGTTTCTCCCCCTCTGTTTCCAGGCTCCTGTTTCTGCCCCTCTGTTTCCAGACTCCTGTTTCTCCCCCTCTGTTTCCAGACTACTGTTTCTCCCCCTCTGATTCCAGACTCCTGTTTCTCCCCCTCTGTTTCCAGACTCCTGTTTCTCCCCCTCTGTTTCCAGACTCCTGTTTCTGCCCCTCTGTTTCCAGACTGCTGTTTCTCACCCTCTGTTTCCAGTCTCCTCTTTCTGCCCCTCTGTTTCCAGCCTCCTGTTTCTGCCCCTCTGTCTCCAGTCTCCTGTTTCTCTCCCTCTGTTTCCAGACTCCTGTTCCTCCCCCTCTGTATCCAGACTCCTGTTTCTGCCCCTCTGTTTCCAGACTTTTGTTTCTCACCCTGTGTTTCCAGACTCCTGTTTCTCCCCCTCTGTTTCCAGGCTCCTGTTTCTGCCCCTCTGTTTCCAGCCTCCTGTTTCTCCCCCTCTGTTTCCAGACTACTGTTTCTCCCCCTCTGTTTCCAGACTCCTTTTTCTCCCCCTCTGTTTCCAGACTCCTGTTTCTGCCCCTCTGTTTCCAGCCTCCTGTTTCTGTCCCTCTGTTTCCAGACTACTGTTTCCCCCCCTCTGTTTCCAGACTCGTGTTTCTCACCCTCTGTTTCCAGGCTCCTGTTTCTGCCCCACTGTTTCCAGACTCCTCTTTCTGCCCCTCTGTTTCCAGCGTCCTGTTTCTCCCCCTCTGTTTCCAGACTCCTGTTTCTCCCGCTCTGTTTCCAGACTCCTGTTCCTGCCCCTCTGTTTCCAGACTCCTGTTTCTGCCCCTCTGTTTCCAGCCTCCTGTTTCTGCCCCTCTCTTTTCAGCCTCCTGTTTCTCCTCCTCTGTTTCCAGACTCCTGTTTCTCCTCCTCTGTTTACAGACTCCTGTTTCTCCCCATCTGTTTTCAGACTCCTGTTTCTGCCCCTCTGTTTCCAGACTCCTGTTTCTCCCCCTCTGTTTCCAGACTCCGGTTTCTGCCCTTCTGTTTCCAGACTCCTGTTTCTCACCCTGTGTTTCCAGACTCCTGTTTCTCCCCATCAATTTCCAGACTCCTGTTTCTCCCCCTCTGTTTCCAGACTCCTGTTTCTGCCGCTCTGTTTCCAGACTCCTGTTTCTCACCCTCTGTTTCCAGCCTCCTGTTTCTCGCCCTCTGTTTCCAGACTCCAGTTTCTGACCCTCTGTTACCAGACTCCTGTTTCTGCCCCTCTGTTTTCAGACTCCTGATTCTGCCCCTCTGTTTCCAGACTCCTGTTTCTCCCCCTCTGTTTAGGACTCCTGCTTCTCCCCCTCTGTTTCCAGCCTCCTGTTTCTGCCCCTCTGTTTCGAGACTCCTGTTTCTGCCCCTCTGTTTCCAGCCTCCTGTTTCTCCCCCTCTGTTTCCAGACACCTGTTTCTCCCCCTCTGTTTCCAGACTCCTGTTTCTGCCCCTCTGTTTCCAGTCTCCTGTTTCTGCCCCTCTGTTTCCAGACTCCTGTTTCTCCCCCTCTGTTTCCAGACTCTTGTTTCTGCCCCTCAGTTTCCAGACTCCTGTTTCTGCCCCTCTGTTTCCAGACGCCTGTTTCTCTCCCTCTGTTTTCAGACTCCTGTTTCTGCCCCTCTGTTTCCAGACTCCTGTTTGTCCACATCTGTTTCCAGACTCCTGTTTCTCCTCCTCTGTTTACAGGCTCCTGTTTCTCCCCCTCTGTTTCCAGACTCCTGCTTCTCCCCCTCTGTTTCCAGACTCCTGTTCCTCCCCCGCTGTTTCCAGACTCCTGTTTCTGCCCCTCTGTTTCCAGACTCCTGTTTCTCCCCCTCTGTTTCCAGACTCCTGTTTCTCCCCCTCTGTTTGCAGACCCCTGTTTGTCCTCCTCTGTTTCCAGACTCCTGTTTCTGCCCCTCTGTTTCCAGACTCCTGTTTCTCCCCCTCTGTTTCCAGACTCCTGTTTCTCCCCCTCTGATTCCAGACTCCTGTTTCTCCCCCTCTGTTTCCGGACTCCTGTTTCACCCCCTCTGTTTCCAGACTCCTGTTTCTGCCCCTCTGTTTCCAGACTCCTGTTTCTCACCCTCTGTTTCCAGTCTCCTCTTTCTGCCCCTCTGTTTCCAGACTCCTGTTCCTGCCCCTCTGTTTCCAGGCTTCTGTTTCTCACCCCGTGTTTCCAGACTCCTGTTTCTCCACCTCTGTTTCCAGCCTCCTGTTTGTCCCCTCTGTTTCCAGACTCCTATTTCTGCCCTCTGTTTCCAGACTCCTGTTTCTCACCATCTGTTTCCAGACTCCTGTTTCTCCCCCTCTGTTTCCAGACTCCTGTTTCTGCCCCTCTGTTTCCAGCCTCCTGTTTCTGCCCCTCTGTTTCCAGCCCCCTGTTTCTCCCCCTCTGTTTCCAGACTCCTGTTTCTCCCCCTCTGTTTCCAGCCTCCTGTTTCTCCCCCTCTGTTTCCAGACTCCTGTTTCTCACCATCTGTTTCCAGACTCCTGTTTCTCCCCCTCTGTTTCCAGACTCCTGTTTCTGCCCCTCTGTTTCCAGCCTCCTGTTTCTGCCCCTCTGTTTCCAGCCCCCTGTTTCTCCTCCTCTGTTTCCAGACTCCTGTTTCTCCCCCTCTGTTTCCAGACTCCTGTTTCTCCCCCTCTGTATCCGGACTCCTATTTCTCCCCCTCTGTTTCCAGACTCCTGTTTCTCCCCCTCTGTTTCCAGTCTCCTGTTTCTGCCCATCTGTTTCCAGACTCCTGTTTCTGCCCCTCTGTTTCCAGCCTCCTGTTTCTGCCCCTCTGTTTCCAGCCTCCTGTTTCTCACCCTCTGTGTCCAGACTCCTGTTTCTCCCCCTCTGGTTCCAGACTCCTGTTTCTGCCCCTCTGTTTCCAGACTCCTGTTTCTCACCCTCTGTTTCCAGTCTCCTCTTTCTGCCCCTCTGTTTCCAGCCTCCTGTTTCTGCCCCTCTGTTTCCAGTCTCCTGTTTCTCTCCCTCTGTTTCCAGACTCCTGTTTCTCCCCCTCGGTTTCCAGACTCCTGTTTCTGCCCCTCTGTTTCCAGACTTCTGTTTCTCTCCCTCTGTTTCCAGACTCCTGTTTCTCCCCCTCTGTTTCCAGCCTCCTGTTTCTCCCCCTCTGTTTCCAGACTCCTATTTCTGCCCCTCTGTTTCCAGACTCCTGTTTCTCACCATCAGTTTCCAGACTCCTGTTTCTGCCCCTCTGTTTCCAGACTCCTGTTTCTGCCTCTCTGTTTCCAGACTCCTGTTTCTCACCCTCTGTCTCCAGACTCCTGTTTCTGCCCCTCTGTTTCGAGCCTCCTGATTCTGCCCCTCTGTTTCCAGCCTCCTCTTTCTCACCCTCTGTTTCCTGACTCCTGTTTCTCCCCCTCTGTTTCCAGGCTCCTGTTTCTGCCCCTCTGTATCCAGACTCCTGTTTCTCCCCCTCTGCTTCCAGACTCCTGTTTCTGCCCCTCTGTTTCCAGACTGCTGTTTCTCACCCTCTGTTTACAGTCTCCTCTTTCTGCCCCTCTGTCTCCAGTCTCCTGTTTCTCTCCCTCTGTTTCCAGACTCCTGTTTCTCCCCCTCTGTATCCAGACTCCTGTTTCTGCCCCTCTCTTTCCAGACTTTTGTTTCTCTCCCTCTGTTTCCAGACTCCTGTTTCTCCCCCTCTGTATCCAGACTCCTGTTTCTGCCCCTCTGTTTCCAGACTTTTGTTTCTCACCCTGCGTTTCCAGACTCCTGTTTCTCCCCCTCTGTTTCCAGGCTCCTGTTTCTGCCCCTCTGTTTCCAGACTCCTGTTTCTCCCCCTCTGTTTCCAGACTACTGTTTCTCCCCCTCTGATTCCAGACTCCTGTTTCTCCCCCTCTGTTTCCAGACTCCTGTTTCTCCCCCTCTGTTTCCAGACTCCTGTTTCTGCCCCTCTGTTTCCAGACTGCTGTTTCTCACCCTATGTTTCCAGTCTCCTCTTTCTGCCCCTCTGTTTCCAGCCTCCTGTTTCTGCCCCTCTGTCTCCAGTCTCCTGTTTCTCTCCCTCTGTTTCCAGACTCCTGTTCCTCCCCCTCTGTATCCAGACTCCTGTTTCTGCCCCTCTGTTTCCAGACTTTTGTTTCTCACCCTGTGTTTCCAGACTCCTGTTTCTCCCCCTCTGTTTCCAGGCTCCTGTTTCTGCCCCTCTGTTTCCAGCCTCCTGTTTCTCCCCCTCTGTTTCCAGACTAATGTTTCTCCCCCTCTGTTTCCAGACTCCTTTTTCTCCCCCTCTGTTTCCAGACTCCTGTTTCTGCCCCTCTGTTTCCATCCTCCTGTTTTTGCCCCTCTGTTTCCGGCCTCCTGTTTCTCCCCCTCTGTTTCCAGACTCCTGTTTCTCCTCCTCTGTTTTCAGACTCCTGTTTCTGTCCCTCTGTTTCCAGACTACTGTTTCCCCCCCTCTGTTTCCAGACTCGTGTTTCTCACCCTCTGTTTCCAGGCTCCTGTTTCTGCCCCACTGTTTCCAGACTCCTCTTTCTGCCCCTCTGTTTCCAGCGTCCTGTTTCTCCCCCTCTGGTTCCAGACTCCTGTTTCTCCCGCTCTGTTTCCAGACTCCTGTTCCTGCCCCTCTGTTTCCAGACTCCTGTTTCTGCCCCTCTGTTTCCAGCCTCCTGTTTCTGCCCCTCTCTTTTCAGCCTCCTGTTTCTCCTCCTCTGTTTCCAGACTCCTGTTTCTCCTCCTCTGTTTACAGACTCCTGTTTCTCCCCATCTGTTTTCAGACTCCTGTTTCTGCCCCTCTGTTTCCAGACTCCTGTTTCTCCCCCTCTGTTTCCAGACTCCGGTTTCTGCCCTTCTGTTTCCAGACTCCTGTTTCTCACCCTGTGTTTCCAGACTCCTGTTTCTCCCCATCAATTTCCAGACTCCTGTTTCTCCCCCTCTGTTTCCAGACTCCTGTTTCTGCCGCTCTGTTTCCAGACTCCTGTTTCTCACCCTCTGTTTCCAGCCTCCTGTTTCTCGCCCTCTGTTTCCAGACTCCAGTTTCTGCCCCTCTGTTACCAGACTCCTGTTTCTGCCCCTCTGTTTCCAGACTCCTGTTTCTGCCTCTCTGTTTCCAGACTCCTGTTTCTGCCCCTCTGTTTCCAGACTCCTGTTTCTCCCCCTCTGTTTGCAGACCCCTGTTTCTCCCCCTCTGTTTTCAGACTCCTGATTCTGCCCCTCTGTTTCCAGACTCCTGTTTCTCCCCCTCTGTTTAGGACTCCTGCTTCTCCCCCTCTGTTTCCAGCCTCCTGTTTCTGCCCCTCTGTTTCGAGACTCCTGTTTCTGCCCCTCTGTTTCCAGCCTCCTGTTTCTCCCCATCTGTTTCCAGACACCTGTTTCTCCCCCTCTGTTTCCAGACTCCTGTTTCTGCCCCTCTGTTTCCAGTCTCCTGTTTCTGCCCCTCTGTTTCCAGACTCCTGTTTCTCCCCCTCTGTTTCCAGACGCCTGTTTCTCTCCCTCTGTTTTCAGACTCCTGTTTCTGCCCCTCTGTTTCCAGACTCCTGTTTCTCCACATCTGTTTCCAGACTCCTGTTTCTCCTCCTCTGTTTACAGGCTCCTGTTCCTCCCCCGCTGTTTCCAGACTCCTGTTTCTGCCCCTCTGTTTCCAGACTCCTGTTTCTCCCCCTCTGTTTCCAGACTCCTGTTTCTCCCCCTCTGTTTGCAGACCCCTGTTTGTCCTCCTCTGTTTCCAGACTCCTGTTTCTGCCCCTCTGTTTCCAGACTCCTGTTTCTCCCCCTCTGTTTCCAGACTCCTGTTTCTCCCCCTCTGAATCCAGACTCCTGTTTCTCCCCCTCTGTTTCCGGACTCCTGTTTCTCCCCCTCTGTTTCCAGACTCCTGTTTCTGCCCCTCTGTTTCCAGACTCCTGTTTCTCACCCTCTGTTTCCAGTCTCCTCTTTCTGCCCCTCTGTTTCCAGCCTCCTGTTTCTCTCCCTCTGTTTCCAGACTCCTGTTTCTCCCCCTCTGTTTCCAGACTCCTGTTCCTGCCCCTCTGTTTCCAGGCTTCTGTTTCTCACCCCGTGTTTCCAGACTCCTGTTTCTCCACCTCTGTTTCCAGCCTCCTGTTTGTCCCCTCTGTTTCCAGACTCCTATTTCTGCCCTCTGTTTCCAGACTCCTGTTTCTCACCATCTGTTTCCAGACTCCTGTTTCTCCCCCTCTGTTTCCAGACTCCTGTTTCTGCCCCTCTGTTTCCAGCCTCCTGTTTCTGCCCCTCTGTTTCCAGCCCCCTGTTTCTCCCCCTCTGTTTCCAGACTCCTGTTTCTCCCCCTCTGTTTCCAGCCTCCTGTTTCTCCCCCTCTGTTTCCAGACTCCTGTTTCTCACCATCTGTTTCCAGACTCCTGTTTCTCCCCCTCTGTTTCCAGACTCCTGTTTCTGCCCCTCTGTTTCCAGCCTCCTGTTTCTGCCCCTCTGTTTCCAGCCCCCTGTTTCTCCTCCTCTGTTTCCAGACTCCTGTTTCTCCCCCTCTGTATCCGGACTCCTATTTCTCCCCCTCTGTTTCCAGACTCCTGTTTCTCCCCCTCTGTTTCCAGTCTCCTGTTTCTGCCCATCTGTTTCCAGACTCCTGTTTCTGCCCCTCTGTTTCCAGCCTCCTGTTTCTGCCCCTCTGTTTCCAGCCTCCTGTTTCTCACCCTCTGTCTCCAGACTCCTGTTTCTGCCCCTCTGTTTCGAGCCTCCTCATTCTGCCCCTCTGTTTCCAGCCTCCTCTTTCTCACCCTCTGTTTCCTGACTCCTGTTTCTCCCCCTCTGCTTCCAGACTCCTGTTTCTGCCCCTCTGTATCCAGCCTCCTGTTTCTCCCCCTCTGCTTCCAGACTCCTGTTTCTGCCCCTCTGTTTCCAGACTCCTGTTTCTCCCCCTCTGTTTCCAGGCTCCTGTTTCTGCCCCTCTGTTTCCAGCCTCCTGTTTCTCCCCCTCTGTTTCCAGACTAATGTTTCTCCCCCTCTGTTTCCAGACTCCTTTTTCTCCCCCTCTGTTTCCAGACTCCTGTTTCTGCCCCTCTGTTTCCATCCTCCTGTTTTTGCCCCTCTGTTTCCGGCCTCCTGTTTCTCCCCCTCTGTTTCCAGACTCCTGTTTCTCCTCCTCTGTTTTCAGACTCCTGTTTCTGTCCCTCTGTTTCCAGACTACTGTTTCCCCCCCTCTGTTTCCAGACTCGTGTTTCTCACCCTCTGTTTCCAGGCTCCTGTTTCTGCCCCACTGTTTCCAGACTCCTCTTTCTGCCCCTCTGTTTCCAGCGTCCTGTTTCTCCCCCTCTGGTTCCAGACTCCTGTTTCTCCCGCTCTGTTTCCAGACTCCTGTTCCTGCCCCTCTGTTTCCAGACTCCTGTTTCTGCCCCTCTGTTTCCAGCCTCCTGTTTCTGCCCCTCTCTTTTCAGCCTCCTGTTTCTCCTCCTCTGTTTCCAGACTCCTGTTTCTCCTGCTCTGTTTACAGACTCCTGTTTCTCCCCATCTGTTTTCAGACTCCTGTTTCTGCCCCTCTGTTTCCAGACTCCTGTTTCTCCCCCTCTGTTTCCAGACTCCGGTTTCTGCCCTTCTGTTTCCAGACTCCTGTTTCTCACCCTGTGTTTCCAGACTCCTGTTTCTCCCCATCAATTTCCAGACTCCTGTTTCTCCCCCTCTGTTTCCAGACTCCTGTTTCTGCCGCTCTGTTTCCAGACTCCTGTTTCTCACCCTCTGTTTCCAGCCTCCTGTTTCTCGCCCTCTGTTTCCAGACTCCAGTTTCTGCCCCTCTGTTACCAGACTCCTGTTTCTGCCCCTCTGTTTCCAGACTCCTGTTTCTGCCTCTCTGTTTCCAGACTCCTGTTTCTGCCCCTCTGTTTCCAGACTCCTGTTTCTCCCCCTCTGTTTGCAGACCCCTGTTTCTCCCCCTCTGTTTTCAGACTCCTGATTCTGCCCCTCTGTTTCCAGACTCCTGTTTCTCCCCCTCTGTTTAGGACTCCTGCTTCTCCCCCTCTGTTTCCAGCCTCCTGTTTCTGCCCCTCTGTTTCGAGACTCCTGTTTCTGCCCCTCTGTTTCCAGCCTCCTGTTTCTCCCCATCTGTTTCCAGACACCTGTTTCTCCCCCTCTGTTTCCAGACTCCTGTTTCTGCCCCTCTGTTTCCAGTCTCCTGTTTCTGCCCCTCTGTTTCCAGACTCCTGTTTCTCCCCCTCTGTTTCCAGACTCTTGTTTCTGCCCCTCAGTTTCCAGACTCCTGTTTCTGCCCCTCTGTTTCCAGACGCCTGTTTCTCTCCCTCTGTTTTCAGACTCCTGTTTCTGCCCCTCTGTTTCCAGACTCCTGTTTCTCCACATCTGTTTCCAGACTCCTGTTTCTCCTCCTCTGTTTACAGGCTCCTGTTCCTCCCCCGCTGTTTCCAGACTCCTGTTTCTGCCCCTCTGTTTCCAGACTCCTGTTTCTCCCCCTCTGTTTCCAGACTCCTGTTTCTCCCCCTCTGTTTGCAGACCCCTGTTTGTCCTCCTCTGTTTCCAGACTCCTGTTTCTGCCCCTCTGTTTCCAGACTCCTGTTTCTCCCCCTCTGTTTCCAGACTCCTGTTTCTCCCCCTCTGAATCCAGACTCCTGTTTCTCCCCCTCTGTTTCCGGACTCCTGTTTCTCCCCCTCTGTTTCCAGACTCCTGTTTCTGCCCCTCTGTTTCCAGACTCCTGTTTCTCACCCTCTGTTTCCAGTCTCCTCTTTCTGCCCCTCTGTTTCCAGCCTCCTGTTTCTCTCCCTCTGTTTCCAGACTCCTGTTTCTCCCCCTCTGTTTCCAGACTCCTGTTCCTGCCCCTCTGTTTCCAGGCTTCTGTTTCTCACCCCGTGTTTCCAGACTCCTGTTTCTCCACCTCTGTTTCCAGCCTCCTGTTTGTCCCCTCTGTTTCCAGACTCCTATTTCTGCCCTCTGTTTCCAGACTCCTGTTTCTCACCATCTGTTTCCAGACTCCTGTTTCTCCCCCTCTGTTTCCAGACTCCTGTTTCTGCCCCTCTGTTTCCAGCCTCCTGTTTCTGCCCCTCTGTTTCCAGCCCCCTGTTTCTCCCCCTCTGTTTCCAGACTCCTGTTTCTCCCCCTCTGTTTCCAGCCTCCTGTTTCTCCCCCTCTGTTTCCAGACTCCTGTTTCTCACCATCTGTTTCCAGACTCCTGTTTCTCCCCCTCTGTTTCCAGACTCCTGTTTCTGCCCCTCTGTTTCCAGCCTCCTGTTTCTGCCCCTCTGTTTCCAGCCCCCTGTTTCTCCTCCTCTGTTTCCAGACTCCTGTTTCTCCCCCTCTGTTTCCAGACTCCTGTTTCTCCCCCTCTGTATCCGGACTCCTATTTCTCCCCCTCTGTTTCCAGACTCCTGTTTCTCCCCCTCTGTTTCCAGTCTCCTGTTTCTGCCCATCTGTTTCCAGACTCCTGTTTCTGCCCCTCTGTTTCCAGCCTCCTGTTTCTGCCCCTCTGTTTCCAGCCTCCTGTTTCTCACCCTCTGTCTCCAGACTCCTGTTTCTGCCCCTCTGTTTCGAGCCTCCTCATTCTGCCCCTCTGTTTCCAGCCTCCTCTTTCTCACCCTCTGTTTCCTGACTCCTGTTTCTCCCCCTCTGCTTCCAGACTCCTGTTTCTGCCCCTCTGTATCCAGCCTCCTGTTTCTCCCCCTCTGCTTCCAGACTCCTGTTTCTGCCCCTCTGTTTCCAGACTCCTGTTTCTCCCCCTCTGTTTCCAGACTCCTGTTTCTGCCCCTCTGTTTCCAGACTGCTGTTTCTCACCCTCTGTTTCCAGTCTCCTCTTTCTGCCCCTCTGTTTCCAGCCTCCTGTTTCTGCCCCTCTGTCTCCAGTCTCCTGTTTCTCTCCCTCTGTTTCCAGACTCCTGTTTCTCCCCCTCTGTATCCAGACTCCTGTTCCTGCCCCTCTGTTTCCAGGCTTCTGTTTCTCACCCCGTGTTTCCAGACTCCTGTTTCTCCACCTCTGTTTCCAGCCTCCTGTTTGTCCCCTCTGTTTCCAGACTCCTATTTCTGCCCTCTGTTTCCAGACTCCTGTTTCTCACCATCTGTTTCCAGACTCCTGTTTCTCCCCCTCTGTTTCCAGACTCCTGTTTCTGCCCCTCTGTTTCCAGCCGCCTGTTTCTGCCCCTCTGTTTCCAGCCCCCTGTTTCTCCCCCTCTGTTTCCAGACTCCTGTTTCTCCCCCTCTGTTTCCAGCCTCCTGTTTCTCCCCCTCTGTTTCCAGACTCCTGTTTCTCACCATCTGTTTCCAGACTCCTGTTTCTCCCCCTCTGTTTCCAGACTCCTGTTTCTGCCCCTCTGTTTCCAGCCTCCTGTTTCTGCCCCTCTGTTTCCAGCCCCCTGTTTCTCCTCCTCTGTTTCCAGACTCCTGTTTCTCCCCCTCTGTTTCCAGACTCCTGTTTCTCCCCCTCTGTATCCGGACTCCTATTTCTCCCCCTCTGTTTCCAGACTCCTGTTTCTCCCCCTCTGTTTCCAGTCTCCTGTTTCTGCCCATCTGTTTCCAGACTCCTGTTTCTGCCCCTCTGTTTCCAGCCTCCTGTTTCTGCCCCTCTGTTTCCAGCCTCCTGTTTCTCACCCTCTGTCTCCAGACTCCTGTTTCTGCCCCTCTGTTTCGAGCCTCCTCATTCTGCCCCTCTGTTTCCAGCCTCCTCTTTCTCACCCTCTGTTTCCTGACTCCTGTTTCTCCCCCTCTGTTTCCACACTCCTGTTTCTGCCCCTCTGTATCCAGCCTCCTGTTTCTCCCCCTCTGCTTCCAGACTCCTGTTTCTGCCCCTCTGTTTCCTGACTCCTGTTTCTCCCCCTCTGCTTCCAGACTCCTGTTTCTGCCCCTCTGTATCCAGCCTCCTGTTTCTCCCCCTCTGCTTCCAGACTCCTGTTTCTGCCCCTCTGTTTCCAGACTCCTGTTTCTCCCCCTCTGTTTCCAGGCTCCTGTTTCTGCCCCTCTGTTTCCAGCCTCCTGTTTCTCCCCCTCTGTTTCCAGACTAATGTTTCTCCCCCTCTGTTTCCAGACTCCTTTTTCTCCCCCTCTGTTTCCAGACTCCTGTTTCTGCCCCTCTGTTTCCATCCTCCTGTTTTTGCCCCTCTGTTTCCGGCCTCCTGTTTCTCCCCCTCTGTTTCCAGACTCCTGTTTCTCCTCCTCTGTTTTCAGACTCCTGTTTCTGTCCCTCTGTTTCCAGACTACTGTTTCCCCCCCTCTGTTTCCAGACTCGTGTTTCTCACCCTCTGTTTCCAGGCTCCTGTTTCTGCCCCACTGTTTCCAGACTCCTCTTTCTGCCCCTCTGTTTCCAGCGTCCTGTTTCTCCCCCTCTGGTTCCAGACTCCTGTTTCTCCCGCTCTGTTTCCAGACTCCTGTTCCTGCCCCTCTGTTTCCAGACTCCTGTTTCTGCCCCTCTGTTTCCAGCCTCCTGTTTCTGCCCCTCTCTTTTCAGCCTCCTGTTTCTCCTCCTCTGTTTCCAGACTCCTGTTTCTCCTCCTCTGTTTACAGACTCCTGTTTCTCCCCATCTGTTTTCAGACTCCTGTTTCTGCCCCTCTGTTTCCAGACTCCTGTTTCTCCCCCTCTGTTTCCAGACTCCGGTTTCTGCCCTTCTGTTTCCAGACTCCTGTTTCTCACCCTGTGTTTCCAGACTCCTGTTTCTCCCCATCAATTTCCAGACTCCTGTTTCTCCCCCTCTGTTTCCAGACTCCTGTTTCTGCCGCTCTGTTTCCAGACTCCTGTTTCTCACCCTCTGTTTCCAGCCTCCTGTTTCTCGCCCTCTGTTTCCAGACTCCAGTTTCTGCCCCTCTGTTACCAGACTCCTGTTTCTGCCCCTCTGTTTCCAGACTCCTGTTTCTGCCTCTCTGTTTCCAGACTCCTGTTTCTGCCCCTCTGTTTTCAGACTCCTGATTCTGCCCCTCTGTTTCCAGACTCCTGTTTCTCCCCCTCTGTTTAGGACTCCTGCTTCTCCCCCTCTGTTTCCAGCCTCCTGTTTCTGCCCCTCTGTTTCGAGACTCCTGTTTCTGCCCCTCTGTTTCCAGCCTCCTGTTTCTCCCCATCTGTTTCCAGACACCTGTTTCTCCCCCTCTGTTTCCAGACTCCTGTTTCTGCCCCTCTGTTTCCAGTCTCCTGTTTCTGCCCCTCTGTTTCCAGACTCCTGTTTCTCCCCCTCTGTTTCCAGACTCTTGTTTCTGCCCCTCAGTTTCCAGACTCCTGTTTCTGCCCCTCTGTTTCCAGACGCCTGTTTCTCTCCCTCTGTTTTCAGACTCCTGTTTCTGCCCCTCTGTTTCCAGACTCCTGTTTCTCCACATCTGTTTCCAGACTCCTGTTTCTCCTCCTCTGTTTACAGGCTCCTGTTCCTCCCCCGCTGTTTCCAGACTCCTGTTTCTGCCCCTCTGTTTCCAGACTCCTGTTTCTCCCCCTCTGTTTCCAGACTCCTGTTTCTCCCCCTCTGTTTGCAGACCCCTGTTTGTCCTCCTCTGTTTCCAGACTCCTGTTTCTGCCCCTCTGTTTCCAGACTCCTGTTTCTCCCCCTCTGTTTCCAGACTCCTGTTTCTCCCCCTCTGAATCCAGACTCCTGTTTCTCCCCCTCTGTTTCCGGACTCCTGTTTCTCCCCCTCTGTTTCCAGACTCCTGTTTCTGCCCCTCTGTTTCCAGACTCCTGTTTCTCACCCTCTGTTTCCAGTCTCCTCTTTCTGCCCCTCTGTTTCCAGCCTCCTGTTTCTCTCCCTCTGTTTCCAGACTCCTGTTTCTCCCCCTCTGTTTCCAGACTCCTGTTCCTGCCCCTCTGTTTCCAGGCTTCTGTTTCTCACCCCGTGTTTCCAGACTCCTGTTTCTCCACCTCTGTTTCCAGCCTCCTGTTTGTCCCCTCTGTTTCCAGACTCCTATTTCTGCCCTCTGTTTCCAGACTCCTGTTTCTCACCATCTGTTTCCAGACTCCTGTTTCTCCCCCTCTGTTTCCAGACTCCTGTTTCTGCCCCTCTGTTTCCAGCCTCCTGTTTCTGCCCCTCTGTTTCCAGCCCCCTGTTTCTCCCCCTCTGTTTCCAGACTCCTGTTTCTCCCCCTCTGTTTCCAGCCTCCTGTTTCTCCCCCTCTGTTTCCAGACTCCTGTTTCTCACCATCTGTTTCCAGACTCCTGTTTCTCCCCCTCTGTTTCCAGACTCCTGTTTCTGCCCCTCTGTTTCCAGCCTCCTGTTTCTGCCCCTCTGTTTCCAGCCCCCTGTTTCTCCTCCTCTGTTTCCAGACTCCTGTTTCTCCCCCTCTGTTTCCAGACTCCTGTTTCTCCCCCTCTGTATCCGGACTCCTATTTCTCCCCCTCTGTTTCCAGACTCCTGTTTCTCCCCCTCTGTTTCCAGTCTCCTGTTTCTGCCCATCTGTTTCCAGACTCCTGTTTCTGCCCCTCTGTTTCCAGCCTCCTGTTTCTGCCCCTCTGTTTCCAGCCTCCTGTTTCTCACCCTCTGTCTCCAGACTCCTGTTTCTGCCCCTCTGTTTCGAGCCTCCTCATTCTGCCCCTCTGTTTCCAGCCTCCTCTTTCTCACCCTCTGTTTCCTGACTCCTGTTTCTCCCCCTCTGCTTCCAGACTCCTGTTTCTGCCCCTCTGTATCCAGCCTCCTGTTTCTCCCCCTCTGCTTCCAGACTCCTGTTTCTGCCCCTCTGTTTCCAGACTCCTGTTTCTCCCCCTCTGTTTCCAGACTCCTGTTTCTGCCCCTCTGTTTCCAGACTGCTGTTTCTCACCCTCTGTTTCCAGTCTCCTCTTTCTGCCCCTCTGTTTCCAGCCTCCTGTTTCTGCCCTCTGTCTCCAGTCTCCTGTTTCTCTCCCTCTGTTTCCAGACTCCTGTTTCTCCCCCTCTGTATCCAGACTCCTGTTCCTGCCCCTCTGTTTCCAGGCTTCTGTTTCTCACCCCGTGTTTCCAGACTCCTGTTTCTCCACCTCTGTTTCCAGCCTCCTGTTTGTCCCCTCTGTTTCCAGACTCCTATTTCTGCCCTCTGTTTCCAGACTCCTGTTTCTCACCATCTGTTTCCAGACTCCTGTTTCTCCCCCTCTGTTTCCAGACTCCTGTTTCTGCCCCTCTGTTTCCAGCCGCCTGTTTCTGCCCCTCTGTTTCCAGCCCCCTGTTTCTCCCCCTCTGTTTCCAGACTCCTGTTTCTCCCCCTCTGTTTCCAGCCTCCTGTTTCTCCCCCTCTGTTTCCAGACTCCTGTTTCTCACCATCTGTTTCCAGACTCCTGTTTCTCCCCCTCTGTTTCCAGACTCCTGTTTCTGCCCCTCTGTTTCCAGCCTCCTGTTTCTGCCCCTCTGTTTCCAGCCCCCTGTTTCTCCTCCTCTGTTTCCAGACTCCTGTTTCTCCCCCTCTGTTTCCAGACTCCTGTTTCTCCCCCTCTGTATCCGGACTCCTATTTCTCCCCCTCTGTTTCCAGACTCCTGTTTCTCCCCCTCTGTTTCCAGTCTCCTGTTTCTGCCCATCTGTTTCCAGACTCCTGTTTCTGCCCCTCTGTTTCCAGCCTCCTGTTTCTGCCCCTCTGTTTCCAGCCTCCTGTTTCTCACCCTCTGTCTCCAGACTCCTGTTTCTGCCCCTCTGTTTCGAGCCTCCTCATTCTGCCCCTCTGTTTCCAGCCTCCTCTTTCTCACCCTCTGTTTCCTGACTCCTGTTTCTCCCCTCTGTTTCCACACTCCTGTTTCTGCCCCTCTGTATCCAGCCTCCTGTTTCTCCCCCTCTGCTTCCAGACTCCTGTTTCTGCCCCTCTGTTTCCAGACTCCTGTTTCTCCCCCTCTGTTTCCAGACTCCTGTTTCTGGCCCTCTGTTTCCAGACTGCTGTTTCTCACCCTCTGTTTCCAGTCTCCTCTTTCTGCC
Source organism: Carcharhinus amblyrhynchos (assembly GCF_965287045.1). NCBI lineage: Eukaryota > Metazoa > Chordata > Chondrichthyes > Carcharhiniformes > Carcharhinidae > Carcharhinus > Carcharhinus amblyrhynchos. The sequence goes on from NW_027649986.1 coordinate 88,495, forward strand.
CCTCTGTTTCCAGCCTCCTGTTTCTGCCCCTCTGTCTCCAGTCTCCTGTTTCTCTCCCTCTGTTTCCAGACTCCTGTTTCTCCCCCTCTGTATCCAGACTCCTGTTTCTGCCCCTCTGTTTCCAGACTTTTGTTTCTCACCCTGTGTTTCCAGACTCCTGTTTCTCCCCCTCTGTTTCCAGGCTCCTGTTTCTGCCCCTCTGTTTCCAGCCTCCTGTTTCTCCCCCTCTGTTTCCAGACTACTGTTTCTCCCCCTCTGTTTCCAGACTCCTTTTTCTCCCCTCTGTTTCCAGACTCCTGTTTCTGCCCCTCTGTTTCCAGCCTCCTGTTTCTGCCCCTCTGTTTCCAGCCTCCTGTTTCTCCCCCTCTGTTTCCAGACTCCTGTTTCTCCTCCTCTGTTTTCAGACTCCTGTTTCTGTCCCTCTGTTTCCAGACTCCTGTTTCCCCCCCTCTGTTTCCAGACTCGTGTTTCTCACCCTCTGTTTCCAGGCTCCTGTTTCTGCCCCACTGTTTCCAGACTCCTCTTTCTGCCCCTCTGTTTGCAGCGTCCTGTTTCACCCCTTCTGTTTCCAGACTCCTGTTTCGCCCGCTCTGTTTCCAGACTCCTGTTTCTGCCCCTCTGTTTCCAGACTCCTGTTTCTGCCCCTCTGTTTCCAGCCTCCTGTTTCTGCCCCTCTGTTTCCAGCCTCCTGTTTCTCCTCCTCTGTTTCCAGACTCCTGTTTCTCCCCCTCTGTTTCCAGTCTCCTGTTTCTGCCCCTCTGTTTCCAGACTCTTGTTTCTGCTCCTCTGTTTCCAGCCTCCTGTTTCTCCCCCTCTGTTTCCAGACTCCTGTTTCTCCTCCTCTGTTTACAGGCTCCTGTTTCTCCCCCTCTGTTTTCAGGCTCCTGATTCTGCCCCTCTGTTTCCAGACTCCTGTTTCTCCCCCTCTGTTTCCAGACTCCTGTTTCTCCCCCTCTGTTTCCAGACTCCTGCTTCTCCCCCTCTGTTTCCAGCCTCCTGTTTCTGCCCCTCTGTTTCCAGTCTCCTGTTTCTGCCCCTCTGTTTCCAGACTCCTGTTTCTCCCCCTCTGTTTCCAGACTCGTGTTTCTGCCCCTCTGTTTCCAGACTCCTGTTTCTGCCCCTCTGTTTCCAGACGCCTGTTTCTCACACTCTGTTTCCAGCCTCCTGTTTCTCACCCTCTGTTTCCAGCCTCCTGTTTCTCCCCCTCTGTTTCCACACTCCTGTTTCTGCCCCACTGTTTCCAGACTCCTGTTTCTCACCCTCTGTTTCCAGCCTCCTGTTTCTCACCCTCTGTTTCCAGACTCCTGTTTCTCCCCCTCTGTTTCCAGCCTCCTGTTTCTCACCCTCTGTTTCCAGACTCCTGATTCTCCCCCTCTGTTTCCAGACTCCTGTTTCTCCCCCTCTGTTTCCAGACTCCTGTTTCTCCCCCTCTGAATCCAGACTCCTGTTTCTCCCCCTCTGTTTCCGGACTCCTGTTTCTCCCCCTCTGTTTCCAGACTCCTGTTTCTGCCCCTCTGTTTCCAGACTCCTGTTTCTCACCCTCTGTTTCCAGCCTCCTGTTTCTCACCCTCTGTTTCCAGACTCCTGTTTCTCCCCCTCTGTTTCCAGCCTCCTGTTTCTCACCCTCTGTTTCCAGACTCCTGATTCTCCCCCTCTGTTTCCAGACTCCTGTTTCTCCCCCTCTGTTTCCAGACTCCTGTTTCTCCCCCTCTGAATCCAGACTCCTGTTTCTCCCCCTCTGTTTCCGGACTCCTGTTTCTCCCCCTCTGTTTCCAGACTCCTGTTTCTGCCCCTCTGTTTCCAGCCTCCTGTTTCTCTCCCTCTGTTTCCAGACTCCTGTTTCTCCCCCTCTGTTTCCAGACTCCTGTTCCTGCCCCTCTGTTTCCAGGCTTCTGTTTCTCACCCCGTGTTTCCAGACTCCTGTTTCTCCACCTCTGTTTCCAGCCTCCTGTTTGTCCCCTCTGTTTCCAGACTCCTATTTCTGCCCTCTGTTTCCAGACTGCTGTTTCTCACCATCTGTTTCCAGACTCCTGTTTCTCCCCCTCTGTTTCCAGACTCCTGTTTCTGCCCCTCTGTTTCCAGCCTCCTGTTTCTGCCCCTCTGTTTCCAGACCCCTGTTTCTCCCCTCTGTTTCCAGACTCCTGTTTCTCCCCCTCTGTTTCCAGCCTCCTGTTTCTCCCCCTCTGTTTCCAGACTCCTGTTTCTCACCATCTGTTTCCAGACTCCTGTTTCTCCCCCTCTGTTTCCAGACTCCTGTTTCTGCCCCTCTGTTTCCAGCCTCCTGTTTCTGCCCCTCTGTTTCCAGCCCCCTGTTTCTCCTCCTCTGTTTCCAGACTCCTGTTTCTCCCCCTCTGTTTCCAGACTCCTGTTTCTCCCCCTCTGTATCCGGACTCCTATTTCTCCCCCTCTGTTTCCAGACTCCTGTTTCTCCCCCTCTGTTTCCAGTCTCCTGTTTCTGCCCATCTGTTTCCAGACTCCTGTTTCTGCCCCTCTGTTTCCAGCCTCCTGTTTCTGCCCCTCTGTTTCCAGCCTCCTGTTTCTCACCCTCTGTCTCCAGACTCCTGTTTCTGCCCCTCTGTTTCGAGCCTCCTCATTCTGCCCCTCTGTTTCCAGCCTCCTCTTTCTCACCCTCTGTTTCCTGACTCCTGTTTCTCCCCCTCTGCTTCCAGACTCCTGTTTCTGCCCCTCTGTATCCAGCCTCCTGTTTCTCCCCCTCTGCTTCCAGACTCCTGTTTCTGCCCCTCTGTTTCCAGACTCCTGTTTCTCCCCCTCTGTTTCCAGACTCCTGTTTCTGCCCCTCTGTTTCCAGACTGCTGTTTCTCACCCTCTGTTTCCAGTCTCCTCTTTCTGCCCCTCTGTTTCCAGCCTCCTGTTTCTGCCCCTCTGTCTCCAGTCTCCTGTTTCTCTCCCTCTGTTTCCAGACTCCTGTTTCTCCCCCTCTGTATCCAGACTCCTGTTCCTGCCCCTCTGTTTCCAGGCTTCTGTTTCTCACCCCGTGTTTCCAGACTCCTGTTTCTCCACCTCTGTTTCCAGCCTCCTGTTTGTCCCCTCTGTTTCCAGACTCCTATTTCTGCCCTCTGTTTCCAGACTCCTGTTTCTCACCATCTGTTTCCAGACTCCTGTTTCTCCCCCTCTGTTTCCAGACTCCTGTTTCTGCCCCTCTGTTTCCAGCCTCCTGTTTCTGCCCCTCTGTTTCCAGCCCCCTGTTTCTCCCCCTCTGTTTCCAGACTCCTGTTTCTCCCCCTCTGTTTCCAGCCTCCTGTTTCTCCCCCTCTGTTTCCAGACTCCTGTTTCTCACCATCTGTTTCCAGACTCCTGTTTCTCCCCCTCTGTTTCCAGACTCCTGTTTCTGCCCCTCTGTTTCCAGCCTCCTGTTTCTGCCCCTCTGTTTCCAGCCCCCTGTTTCTCCTCCTCTGTTTCCAGACTCCTGTTTCTCCCCCTCTGTTTCCAGACTCCTGTTTCTCCCCCTCTGTATCCGGACTCCTATTTCTCCCCCTCTGTTTCCAGACTCCTGTTTCTCCCCCTCTGTTTCCAGTCTCCTGTTTCTGCCCATCTGTTTCCAGACTCCTGTTTCTGCCCCTCTGTTTCCAGCCTCCTGTTTCTGCCCCTCTGTTTCCAGCCTCCTGTTTCTCACCCTCTGTCTCCAGACTCCTGTTTCTGCCCCTCTGTTTCGAGCCTCCTCATTCTGCCCCTCTGTTTCCAGCCTCCTCTTTCTCACCCTCTGCTTCCTGACTCCTGTTTCTCCCCCTCTGTTTCCACACTCCTGTTGCTGCCCCTCTGTATCCAGCCTCCTGTTTCTCCCCCTCTGCTTCCAGACTCCTGTTTCTGCCCCTCTGTTTCCAGACTCCTGTTTCTCCCCCTCTGTTTCCAGACTCCTGTTTCTGCCCCTCTGTTTCCAGACTGCTGTTTCTCACCCTCTGTTTCCAGTCTCCTCTTTCTGCCCCTCTGTTTCCAGCCTCCTGTTTCTGCCCCTCTGTCTCCAGTCTCCTGTTTCTCTCCCTCTGTTTCCAGACTCCTGTTTCTCCCCCTCTGTATCCAGACTCCTGTTTCTGCCCCTCTGTTTCCAGACTTTTGTTTCTCACCCTGTGTTTCCAGACTCCTGTTTCTCCCCCTCTGTTTCCAGGCTCCTGTTTCTGCCCCTCTGTTTCCAGCCTCCTGTTTCTCCCACTCTGTTTCCAGACTACTGTTTCTCCCCCTCTGTTTCCAGACTCCTTTTTCTCCCCCTCTGTTTCCAGACTCCCTGTTTCTGCCCCTCTGTTTCCAGCCTCCTGTTTCTGCCCCTCTGTTTCCAGCCTCCTGTTTCTCCCCCTCTGTTTCCAGACTCCTGTTTCTCCTCCTCTGTTTTCAGACTCCTGTTTCTGTCCCTCTGTTTCCAGACTCCTGTTTCCCCCCCTCTGTTTCCAGACTCGTGTTTCTCACCCTCTGTTTCCAGGCTCCTGTTTCTGCCCCACTGTTTCCAGACTCCTCTTTCTGCCCCTCTGTTTGCAGCGTCCTGTTTCACCCCTTCTGTTTCCAGACTCCTGTTTCGCCCGCTCTGTTTCCAGATTTCTGCCCCTCTGTTTCCAGCCTCCTGTTTCTGCCCCTCTGTTTCCAGCCTCCTGTTTCTCCTCCTCTGTTTCCAGACTCCTGTTTCTCCCCCTCTGTTTCCAGTCTCCTGTTTCTGCCCCTCTGTTTCCAGACTCTTGTTTCTGCTCCTCTGTTTCCAGCCTCCTGTTTCTCCCCCTCTGTTTCCAGACTCCTGTTTCTCCTCCTCTGTTTACAGGCTCCTGTTTCTCCCCCTCTGTTTTCAGGCTCCTGATTCTGCCCCTCTGTTTCCAGACTCCTGTTTCTCCCCCTCTGTTTCCAGACTCCTGTTTCTCCCCCTCTGTTTCCAGACTCCTGCTTCTCCCCCTCTGTTTCCAGCCTCCTGTTTCTGCCCCTCTGTTTCCAGTCTCCTGTTTCTGCCCCTCTGTTTCCAGACTCCTGTTTCTCCCCCTCTGTTTCCAGACTCGTGTTTCTGCCCCTCTGTTTCCAGACTCCTGTTTCTGCCCCTCTGTTTCCAGACGCCTGTTTCTCACCCTCTGTTTCCAGCCTCCTGTTTCTCACCCTCTGTTTCCAGCCTCCTGTTTCTCCCCCTCTGTTTCCACACTCCTGTTTCTGCCCCACTGTTTCCAGACTCCTATTTCTCACCCTCTGTTTCCAGCCTCCTGTTTCTCACCCTCTGTTTCCAGACTCCTGTTTCTCCCCCTCTGTTTCCAGACTCCTGTTTCTGCCCCTCTGTTTCCAGTCTCCTGTTTCTCACCCTCTGTTTCCAGTCTCCTCTTTCTGCCCCTCTGTTTCCAGCCTCCTGTTTCTGCCCCTCTGTTTCCAGTCTCCTGTTTCTCTCCCTCTGTTTCCAGACTCCTGTTTCACCCCCTCGGTTTCCAGACTCCTGTTTCTGCCCCTCTGTTTCCAGACTTCTGTTTCTCTCCCTGTGTTTCCAGACTCCTGTTTCTCCTCCTCTGTTTCCAGCCTCCTGTTTCTCCCCCTCTGTTTTCAGACTCCTATTTCTGCCCCTCTGTTTCCAGACTCCTGTTTCTCACCATGTGTTTCCAGACTCCTGTTTCTCCCCCTCTGTTTCCAGACTCCTGTTTCTGCCCCTCTGTTTCCAGCCTCCTGTTTCTGCCCCTCTGTTTCCAGCCGCCTGTTTCTCCCCCTCTGTTTCCAGACTCTTGTTTCTCCCCCTCTGTTTCCAGCCTCCTGTTTCTCCCCCTCTGTTTCCAGACTCCTGTTTCTCACCATCTGTTTCCAGACTCCTGTTTCTCCCCCTCTGTTTCCAGACTCCTGTTTCTGCCCCTCTGTTTCCAGCCTCCTGTTTCTGCCCCTCTGTTTCCAGCCCCCTGTTTCTCCCCCTCTGTTTCCAGACCCTTGTTTCTCCCCTCTGTTTCCAGCCTCCTGTTTCTCCCCCTCTGTTTCCAGACTCCTGTTTCTCCTCCTCTGTTTCCGGACACCTGTTTCTGCCCCTCTGTTTCCAGACTCCTGTTTCTGCCCCTCTGTTTCCAGCCTCCTGTTTCTGCCCCTCTGTTTCCAGCCTCTTGTTTCTCCCCCTCTGTTTCCAGACTCCTGTTTCTCCTCCTCTGTTTCCAGACTCCTGTTTCTCCCCCTCTGTTTCCAGACTCCTGTTTCTCCCCCTCTGTATCCGGACTCCTATTTCTCCCCCTCTGTTTCCAGACTCCTGTTTCTCCCCCTCTGTTTCCAGTCTCCTGTTTCTGCCCCTCTGTTTCCAGACTCCTGTTTCTGCCCCTCTGTTTCCAGCCTCCTGTTTCTGCCCCTTTGTTTCCAGCCTCCTGTTTCTCCCCCTCGGTTTCCAGACTCCTGTTTCTCCTCCTCTGTTTACAGGCTCCTGTTTCTCCCTCTCTGTTTTCAGACTCCTGATTCTGCCCCTCTGTTTCCAGACTCCTGTTTCTCCCCCTCTGTTTCCAGGCTCCTGTTTCTGCCCCTCTGTATCCAGCCTCCTGTTTCTCCCCCTCTGTTTCCAGACTCCTGTTTCTGCCCCTCTGTTTCCACACTCCTGTTTCTGCCCCTCTGTTTCGAGACTGTTGTTTCTCCCCCTCTGTTTCCAGACTCCTGTTTCTCACCCTCTGTTTCTAGCCTCCTGTTTCTCACCCTCTGTTTACAGCCTCCTGTTTCTCCCCCTCTGTTTCCACAAGCCTGTTTCTGCCCCACTGTTTCCAGACGCCTGTTTCTCACCCTCTGTTTCCAGCCTCCTGTTTCTCACCCTCTGTGTCCAGTCTCCTGTTTCTTCCCCTCTGGTTCCAGACTCCTGTTTCTGCCCCACTGTTTCCAGACTCCTGTTTCTCACCCTCTGTTTCCTGTCTCCTCTTTCTGCCCCTCTGTTTCCATCCTCCTGTTTCTGCCCCTCTGTTTCCAGCCTCCTGTTTCTCCCCCTCGGTTTCCAGACTCCTGTTTCTGCCCCTCTGTTTCCAGACTTCTGTTTCTCTCCCTCTGTTTCCAGACTCCTGTTTCTCCCCCTCTGTTTCCAGCCTCCTGTTTCTCCCCCTCTGTTTCCAGACTCCTATTTCTGCCCCTCTGTTTCCAGACTCCTGTTTCTCACCATCAGTTTCCAGACTCCTGTTTCTGCCCCTCTGTTTCCAGACTCCTGTTTCTGCCTCTCTGTTTCCAGACTCCTGTTTCTCACCCTCTGTCTCCAGACTCCTGTTTCTGCCCCTCTGTTTCGAGCCTCCTGATTCTGCCCCTCTGTTTCCAGCCTCCTCTTTCTCACCCTCTGTTTCCTGACTCCTGTTTCTCCCCCTCTGCTTCCAGACTCCTGTTTCTGCCCCTCTGTTTCCAGACTGCTGTTTCTCACCCTCTGTTTCCAGTCTCCTCTTTCTGCCCCTCTGTCTCCAGTCTCCTGTTTCTCGCCCTCTGTTGCCAGACTCCTGTTTCTCCCCCTCTGTATCCAGACTCCTGTTTCTGCCCCTCTGTTTCCAGACTTTTGTTTCTCTCCCTCTGTTTCCAGGCTCCTGTTTCTGCCCCACTGTTTCCAGACTCCTCTTTCTGCCCCTCTGTTTCCAGCGTCCTGTTTCTCCCCCTCTGTTTCCAGACTCCTGTTTCTCCCGCTCTGTTTCCAGACTCCTGTTCCTGCCCCTCTGTTTCCAGACTCCTGTTTCTGCCCCTCTGTTTCCAGCCTCCTGTTTCTGCCTCTCTCTTTTCAGCCTCCTGTTTCTCCTCCTCTGTTTCCAGACTCCTGTTTCTCCTCCTCTGTTTACAGACTCCTGTTTCTCCCCATCTGTTTTCAGACTCCTGTTTCTGCCCCTCTGTTTCCAGACTCCTGTTTCTCCCCCTCTGTTTCCAGACTCCGGTTTCTGCCCTTCTGTTTCCAGACTCCTGTTTCTCACCCTGTGTTTCCAGACTCCTGTTTCTCCCCATCAATTTCCAGACTCCTGTTTCTCCCCCTCTGTTTCCAGACTCCTGTTTCTGCCGCTCTGTTTCCAGACTCCTGTTTCTCACCCTCTGTTTCCAGCCTCCTGTTTCTCGCCCTCTGTTTCCAGACTCCAGTTTCTGCCCCTCTGTTACCAGACTCCTGTTTCTGCCCCTCTGTTTCCAGACTCCTGTTTCTGCCTCTCTGTTTCCAGACTCCTGTTTCTGCCCCTCTGTTTCCAGACTCCTGTTTCTCCCCCTCTGTTTGCAGACCCCTGTTTCTCCCCCTCTGTTTTCAGACTCCTGATTCTGCCCCTCTGTTTCCAGACTCCTGTTTCTCCCCCTCTGTTTAGGACTCCTGCTTCTCCCCCTCTGTTTCCAGCCTCCTGTTTCTGCCCCTCTGTTTCGAGACTCCTGTTTCTGCCCCTCTGTTTCCAGCCTCCTGTTTCTCCCCATCTGTTTCCAGACACCTGTTTCTCCCCCTCTGTTTCCAGACTCCTGTTTCTGCCCCTCTGTTTCCAGTCTCCTGTTTCTGCCCCACTGTTTCCAGACTCCTGTTTCTCCCCCTCTGTTTCCAGACTCTTGTTTCTGCCCCTCAGTTTCCAGACTCCTGTTTCTGCCCCTCTGTTTCCAGACGCCTGTTTCTCTCCCTCTGTTTTCGGACTCCTGTTTCTGCCCCTCTGTTTCCAGACTCCTGTTTCTCCACATCTGTTTCCAGACTCCTGTTTCTCCTCCTCTGTTTACAGGCTCCTGTTTCTCCCCCTCTGTTTCCAGACTCCTGCTTCTCCCCCTCTGTTTCCAGACTCCTGATCCGCCCCCGCTGTTTCCAGACTCCTGTTTCTGCCCCTCTGTTTCCAGACTCCTGTTTCTCCCCCTCTGTTTCCAGACTCCTGTTTCTCCCCGTCTGTTTGCAGACCCCTGTTTGTCCTCCTCTGTTTCCAGACTCCTGTTTCTGCCCCTCTGTTTCCAGACTCCTGTTTCTCCCCCTCTGTTTCCAGACTCCTGTTTCTCCCCCTCTGAATCCAGACTCCTGTTTCTCCCCCTCTGTTTCCGGACTACTGTTTCTCCCCCTCTGTTTCCAGACTCCTGTTTCTGCCCCTCTGTTTCCAGACTCCTGTTTCTCACCCTCTGTTTCCAGTCTCCTCTTTCTGCCCCTCTGTTTCCAGCCTCCTGTTTCTCTCCCTCTGTTTCCAGACTCCTGTTTCTCCCCCTCTGTTTCCAGACTCCTGTTCCTGCCCCTCTGTTTCCAGGCTTCTGTTTCTCACCCCGTGTTTCCAGACTCCTGTTTCTCCACCTCTGTTTCCAGCCTCCTGTTTGTCCCCTCTGTTTCCAGACTCCTATTTCTGCCCTCTGTTTCCAGACTCCTGTTTCTCACCATCTGTTTCCAGACTCCTGTTTCTCCCCCTCTGTTTCCAGACTCCTGTTTCTGCCCCTCTGTTTCCAGCCTCCTGTTTCTGCCCCTCTGTTTCCAGCCCCCTGTTTCTCCCCTCTGTTTCCAGACTCCTGTTTCTCCCCCTCTGTTTCCAGCCTCCTGTTTCTCCCCCTCTGTTTCCAGACTCCTGTTTCTCACCATCTGTTTCCAGACTCCTGTTTCTCCCCCTCTGTTTCCAGACTCCTGTTTCTGCCCCTATGTTTCCAGCCTCCTGTTTCTGCCCCTCTGTTTCCAGCCCCCTGTTTCTCCTCCTCTGTTTCCAGACTCCTGTTTCTCCCCCTCTGTTTCCAGACTCCTGTTTCTCCCCCTCTGTATCCGGACTCCTATTTCTCCCCCTCTGTTTCCAGACTCCTGTTTCTCCCCCTCTGTTTCCAGTCTCCTGTTTCTGCCCATCTGTTTCCAGACTCCTGTTTCTGCCCCTCTGTTTCCAGCCTCCTGTTTCTGCCCCTCTGTTTCCAGCCTCCTGTTTCTCACCCTCTGTCTCCAGACTCCTGTTTCTGCCCCTCTGTTTCGAGCCTCCTCATTCTGCCCCTCTGTTTCCAGCCTCCTCTTTCTCACCCTCTGTTTCCTGACTCCTGTTTCTCCCCCTCTGCTTCCAGACTCCTGTTTCTGCCCCTCTGTATCCAGCCTCCTGTTTCTCCCCCTCTGCTTCCAGACTCCTGTTTCTGCCCCTCTGTTTCCAGACTCCTGTTTCTCCCCCTCTGTTTCCAGACTCCTGTTTCTGCCCCTCTGTTTCCAGACTGCTGTTTCTCACCCTCTGTTTCCAGTCTCCTCTTTCTGCCCCTCTGTTTCCAGCCTCCTGTTTCTGCCCCTCTGTCTCCAGTCTCCTGTTTCTCTCCCTCTGTTTCCAGACTCCTGTTTCTCCCCCTCTGTATCCAGACTCCTGTTCCTGCCCCTCTGTTTCCAGGCTTCTGTTTCTCACCCCGTGTTTCCAGACTCCTGTTTCTCCACCTCTGTTTCCAGCCTCCTGTTTGTCCCCTCTGTTTCCAGACTCCTATTTCTGCCCTCTGTTTCCAGACTCCTGTTTCTCACCATCTGTTTCCAGACTCCTGTTTCTCCCCCTCTGTTTCCAGACTCCTGTTTCTGCCCCTCTGTTTCCAGCCTCCTGTTTCCGCCCCTCTGTTTCCAGCCCCCTGTTTCTCCCCCTCTGTTTCCAGACTCCTGTTTCTCCCCCTCTGTTTCCAGCCTCCTGTTTCTCCCCCTCTGTTTCCAGACTCCTGTTTCTCACCATCTGTTTCCAGACTCCTGTTTCTCCCCCTCTGTTTCCAGACTCCTGTTTCTGCCCCTCTGTTTCCAGCCTCCTGTTTCTGCCCCTCTGTTTCCAGCCCCCTGTTTCTCCTCCTCTGTTTCCAGACTCCTGTTTCTCCCCCTCTGTTTCCAGACTCCTGTTTCTCCCCCTCTGTATCCGGACTCCTATTTCTCCCCCTCTGTTTCCAGACTCCTGTTTCTCCCCCTCTGTTTCCAGTCTCCTGTTTCTGCCCATCTGTTTCCAGACTCCTGTTTCTGCCCCTCTGTTTCCAGCCTCCTGTTTCTGCCCCTCTGTTTCCAGCCTCCTGTTTCTCACCCTCTGTCTCCAGACTCCTGTTTCTGCCCCTCTGTTTCGAGCCTCCTCATTCTGCCCCACTGTTTCCAGCCTCCTCTTTCTCACCCTCTGTTTCCTGACTCCTGTTTCTCCCCCTCTGTTTCCAGACTCCTGTTTCTGCCGCTCTGTATCCAGCCTCCTGTTTCTCCCCCTCTGCTTCCAGACTCCTGTTTCTGCCCCTCTGTTTCCAGACTCCTGTTTCTCCCCCTCTGTTTCCAGACTCCTGTTTCTGCCCCTCTGTTTCCAGACTGCTGTTTCTCACCCTCTGTTTCCAGTCTCCTCTTTCTGCCCCTCTGTTTCCAGCCTCCTGTTTCTGCCCCTCTGTCTCCAGTCTCCTGTTTCTCTCCCTCTGTTTCCAGACTCCTGTTTCTCCCCCTCTGTATCCAGACTCCTGTTTCTGCCCCTCTGTTTCCAGACTTTTGTTTCTCACCCTGTGTTTCCAGACTCCTGTTTCTCCCCCTCTGTTTCCAGGCTCCTGTTTCTGCCCCTCTGTTTCCAGCCTCCTGTTTCTCCCCCTCTGTTTCCAGACTCCTTTTTCTCCCCCTCTGTTTCCAGACTCCTGTTTCTGCCCCTCTGTTTCCAGCCTCCTGTTTCTGCCCCTCTGTTTCCAGCCTCCTGTTTCTCCCCCTCTGTTTCCAGACTCCTGTTTCTCCTCCTCTGTTTTCAGACTGCTGTTTCTGTCCCTCTGTTTCCAGACTCCTGTTTCCCCCCCTCTGTTTCCAGACTCGTGTTTCTCACCCTCTGTTTCCAGGCTCCTGTTTCTGCCCCACTGTTTCCAGACTCCTCTTTCTGCCCCTCTGTTTGCAGCGTCCTGTTTCACCCCTTCTGTTTCCAGACTCCTGTTTCGCCCGCTCTGTTTCCAGACTCCTGTTTCTGCCCCTCTGTTTCCAGACTCCTGTTTCTGCCCCTCTGTTTCCAGCCTCCTGTTTCTGCCCCTCTGTTTCCAGCCTCCTGTTTCTCCTCCTCTGTTTCCAGACTCCTGTTTCTCCCCCTCTGTTTCCAGTCTCCTGTTTCTGCCCCTCTGTTTCCAGACTCTTGTTTCTGCTCCTCTGTTTCCAGCCTCCTGTTTCTCCTCCTCTGTTTCCAGACTCCTGTTTCTCCTCCTCTGTTTATAGGCTCCTGTTTCTCCCCCTCTGTTTTCAGGCTCCTGATTCTGCCACTCTGTTTCCAGACTCCTGTTTCTCCCCCTCTGTTTCCAGACTCCTGTTTCTCCCCCTCTGTTTCCAGACTCCTGCTTCTCCCCCTCTGTTTCCAGCCTCCTGTTTCTGCCCCTCTGTTTCCAGTCTCCTGTTTCTGCCCCTCTGTTTCCAGACTCCTGTTTCTCCCCCTCTGTTTCCAGACTCGTGTTTCTGCCCCTCTGTTTCCAGACTCCTGTTTCTGCCCCTCTGTTTCCAGACGCCTGTTTCTCACCCTCTGTTTCCAGCCTCCTGTTTCTCACCCTCTGTTTCCAGCCTCCTGTTTCTCCCCCTCTGTTTCCACACTCCTGTTTCTGCCCCACTGTTTCCAGACTCCTGTTTCTCACCCTCTGTTTCCAGCCTCCTCTTTCTCACCCTCTGTTTCCAGACTCCTGTTTCTCCCCCTCTGTTTCCAGACTCCTGTTTCTGCCCCTCTGTTTCCAGTCTCCTGTTTCTCACCCTCTGTTTCCAGTCTCCTCTTTCTGCCCCTCTGTTTCCAGCCTCCTGTTTCTGCCCCTCTGTTTCCAGTCTCCTGTTTCTCTCCCTCTGTTTCCAGACTCCTGTTTCACCCCCTCGGTTTCCAGACTCCTGTTTCTGCCCCTCTGTTTCCAGACTTCTGTTTCTCTCCCTGTGTTTCCAGACTCCTGTTTCTCCCCCTCTGTTTCCAGCCTCCTGTTTCTCCCCCTCTGTTTTCAGACTCCTATTTCTGCCCCTCTGTTTCCAGACTCCTGTTTCTCACCATGTGTTTCCAGACTCCTGTTTCTCCCCCTCTGTTTCCAGACTCCTGTTTCTGCCCCTCTGTTTCCAGCCTCCTGTTTCTGCCCCTCTGTTTCCAGCCCCCTGTTTCTCCCCCTCTGTTTCCAGACTCTTGTTTCTCCCCCTCTGTTTCCAGCCTCCTGTTTCTCCCCCTCTGTTTCCAGACTCCTGTTTCTCACCATCTGTTTCCAGACTCCTGTTTCTCCCCCTCTGTTTCCAGACTCCTGTTTCTGCCCCTCTGTTTCCAGCCTCCTGTTTCTGCCCCTCTGTTTCCAGCCCCCTGTTTCTCCCCCTCTGTTTCCAGACCCTTGTTTCTCCCCCTCTGTTTCCAGCCTCCTGTTTCTCCCCCTCTGTTTCCAGACTCCTGTTTCTCCTCCTCTGTTTCCGGACACCTGTTTCTGCCCCTCTGTTTCCAGACTCCTGTTTCTGCCCCTCTGTTTCCAGCCTCCTGTTTCTGCCCCTCTGTTTCCAGCCTCTTGTTTCTCCCCCTCTGTTTCCAGACTCCTGTTTCTCCTCCTCTGTTTCCAGACTCCTGTTTCTCCCCCTCTGTTTCCAGACTCCTGTTTCTCCCCCTCTGTATCCGGAATCCTATTTCTCCCCCTCTGTTTCCAGACTCCTGTTTCTCCCCCTCTGTTTCCAGTCTCCTGTTTCTGCCCCTCTGTTTCCTGACTCCTGTTTCTGCCCCTCTGTTTCCAGCCTCCTGTTTCTGCCCCTTTGTTTCCAGCCTCCTGTTTCTCCCCCTCGGTTTCCAGACTCCTGTTTCTCCTCCTCTGTTTACAGGCTCCTGTTTCTCCCTCTCTGTTTTCAGACTCCTGATTCTGCCCCTCTGTTTCCAGACTCCTGTTTCTCCCCCTCTGTTTCCAGGCTCCTGTTTCTGCCCCTCTGTCTCCAGCCTCCTGTTTCTCCCCCTCTGTTTCCAGACTCCTGTTTCTGCCCCTCTGTTTCCACACTCCTGTTTCTGCCCCTCTGTTTCGAGACTGTTGTTTCTCCCCCTCTGTTTCCAGACTCCTGTTTCTCGCCCTCTGTTTCTAGCCTCCTGTTTCTCACCCTCTGTTTCCAGCCTCCTGTTTCTCCCCCTCTGTTTCCACAAGCCTGTTTCTGCCCCACTGTTTCCAGACGCCTGTTTCTCACCCTCTGTTTCCAGCCTCCTGTTTCTCACCCTCTGTGTCCAGTCTCCTGTTTCTCCCCCTCTGGTTCCAGACTCCTGTTTCTGCCCCTCTGTTTCCAGACTCCTGTTTCTCACCCTCTGTTTCCAGTCTCCTCTTTCTGCCCCTCTGTTTCCAGCCTCCTGTTTCTGCCCCTCTGTTTCCAGCCTCCTGTTTCTCCCCCTCGGTTTCCAGACTCCTGTTTCTGCCCCTCTGTTTCCAGACTTCTGTTTCTCTCCCTCTGTTTCCAGACTCCTGTTTCTCCCCCTCTGTTTCCAGCCTCCTGTTTCTCCCCCTCTGTTTCCAGACTCCTATTTCTGCCCCTCTGTTTCCAGACTCCTGTTTCTCACCATCAGTTTCCAGACTCCTGTTTCTGCCCCTCTGTTTCCAGACTCCTGTTTCTGCCTCTCTGTTTCCAGACTCCTGTTTCTCACCCTCTGTCTCCAGACTCCTGTTTCTGCCCCTCTGTTTCGAGCCTCCTGATTCTGCCCCTCTGTTTCCAGCCTCCTCTTTCTCACCCTCTGTTTCCTGACTCCTGTTTCTCCCCCTCTGTTTCCAGGCTCTTGTTTCTGCCCCTCTGTATCCAGCCTCCTGTTTCTCCCCCTCTGCTTCCAGACTCCTGTTTCTGCCCCTCTGTTTCCAGACTGCTGTTTCTCACCCTCTGTTTCCAGTCTCCTCTTTCTGCCCCTCTGTCTCCAGTCTCCTGTTTCTCGCCCTCTGTTGCCAGACTCCTGTTTCTCCCCCTCTGTATCCAGACTCCTGTTTCTGCCCCTCTGTTTCCAGACTTTTGTTTCTCTCCCTCTGTTTCCAGACTCCTGTTTCTCCCCCTCTGTATCCAGACTCCTGTTTCTGCCCCTCTGTTTCCAGACTTTTGTTTCTCACCCTGTGTTTCCAGACTCCTGTTTCTCCCCCTCTGTTTCCAGGCTCCTGTTTCTGCCCCTCTGTTTCCAGACTCCTGTTTCTCCCCCTCTGTTTCCAGGCTCCTGTTTCTGCCCCTCTGTTTCCAGCCTCCTGTTTCTCCCCCTCTGTTTCCAGACTACTGTTTCTCCCCCTCTGTTTCCAGACTCCTTTTTCTCCCCCTCTGTTTCCAGACTCCTGTTTCTGCCCCTCTGTTTCCAGCCTCCTGTTTCTGCCCCTCTGTTTCCAGCCTCCTGTTTCTCCCCCTCTGTTTCCAGACTCCTGTTTCTCCTCTTCTGTTTTCAGACTCCTGTTTCTGTCCCTCTGTTTCCAGACTCCTGTTTCCCCCCCTCTGTTTCCAGACTACTGTTTCTCCCCTCTGTTTCCAGACTCCTTTTTCTCCCCCTCTGTTTCCAGACTCCTGTTTCTGCCCCTCTGTTTCCAGCCTCCTGTTTCTGCCCCTCTGTTTCCAGCCTCCTGTTTCTCCCCCTCTGTTTCCAGACTCCTGTTTCTCCTCTTCTGTTTTCAGACTCCTGTTTCTGTCCCTCTGTTTCCAGACTCCTGTTTCCCCCCCTCTGTTTCCAGACTCGTGTTTCTCACCCTCTGTTTCCAGGCTCCTGTTTCTGCCCCTCTGTTTCCAGCGTCCTGTTTCTCCCCCTCTGTTTCCAGACTCCTGTTTCTCCCGCTCTGTTTCCAGACTCCTGTTCCTGCCCCTCTGTTTCCAGACTCCTGTTTCTGCCCCTCTCTTATCAGCCTAGTGTTTCTCCTCCTCTGTTTCCAGACTCCTGTTTCTCCTCCTCTGTTTACAGACTCCTGTTTCTCCCCATCTGTTTTCAGACTCCTGTTTCTGCCCCTCTGTTTCCAGACTCCTGTTTCTCCCCCTCTGTTTCCAGACTCCGGTTTCTGCCCTTCTGTTTCCAGACTCCTGTTTCTCACCCTGTGTTTCCAGACTCCTGTTTCTCCCCATCAAATTCCAGACTCCTGTTTCTCCCCCTCTGTTTCCAGACTCCTGTTTCTGCCGCTCTGTTTCCAGACTCCTGTTTCTCACCCTCTGTTTCCAGCCTCCTGTTTCTCGCCCTCTGTTGACTGACTCCAGTTTCTGCCCCTCTGTTACCAGACTCCTGTTTCTGCCCCTCTGTTTCCAGACTCCTGTTTCTGCCCCTCTGTTTCCAGACTCCTGTTTCTGCCCCTCTGTTTCCAGACTCCTGTTTCTCCCCCTCTGTTTGCAGACCCCTGTTTCTCCCCCTCTGTTTTCAGACTCCTGATTCTGCCCCTCTGTTTCCAGACTCCTGTTTCACCCCCTCTGTTTAGGACTCCTGCTTCTCCCCCTCTGTTTCCAGCCTCCTGTTTCTGCCCCTCTGTTTCGAGACTCCTGTTTCTGCCCCTCTGTTTCCAGCCTCCTGTTTCTCCCCCTCTGTTTCCAGACACCTGTTTCTCCCCCTCTGTTTCCAGACTCCTGTTTCTGCCCCTCTGTTTCCAGTCTCCTGTTTCTGCCCCTCTGTTTCCAGACTCCTGTTTCTCCCCCTCTGTTTCCAGACTCTTGTTTCTGCCCCTCAGTTTCCAGACTCCTGTTTCTGCCCCTCTGTTTCCAGACGCCTGTTTCTCTCCCTCTGTTTTCAGACTCCTGTTTCTGCCCCTCTGTTTCCAGACTCCTGTTTCTCCACATCTGTTTCCAGACTCCTGTTTCTCCTCCTCTGTTTACAGGCTCCTGTTTCTCCCCCTCTCTTTCCAGACTCCTGTTTCTCCCCCTCTGTTTCCAGACTCCTGTTCCTCCCCCGCTGTTTCCAGACTCCTGTTTCTGCCCCTCTGTTTCCAGACTCCTGTTTCTCCCCCTCTGTTTCCAGACTCCTGTTTCTCCCCCTCTGTTTGCAGACCCCTGTTTGTCCTCCTCTGTTTCCAGACTCCTGTTTCTGCCCCTCTGTTTCCAGACTCCTGTTTCTCCCCCTCTGTTTCCAGACTCCTGTTTCTCCCCCTCTGATTCCAGACTCCTGTTTCTCCCCCTCTGTTTCCGGACTCCTGTTTCTCCCCCTCTGTTTCCAGACTCCTGTTTCTGCCCCTCTGTTTCCAGACTCCTGTTTCTCACCCTCTGTTTCCAGTCTCCTCTTTCTGCCCCTCTGTTTCCAGCCTCCTGTTTCTCTCCCTCTGTTTCCAGACTCCTGTTTCTCCCCCTCTGTTTCCAGACTCCTGTTCCTGCCCCTCTGTTTCCAGGCTTCTGTTTCTCACCCCGTGTTTCCAGACTCCTGTTTCTCCACCTCTGTTTCCAGCCTCCTGTTTGTCCCCTCTGTTTCCAGACTCCTATTTCTGCCCTCTGTTTCCAGACTCCTGTTTCTCACCATCTGTTTCCAGACTCCTGTTTCTCCCCCTCTGTTTCCAGACTCCTGTTTCTGCCCATCTGTTTCCAGCCTCCTGTTTCTGCCCCTCTGTTTCCAGCCCCCTGTTTCTCCCCCTCTGTTTCCAGACTCTTGTTTCTCCCCCTCTGTTTCCAGCCTCCTGTTTCTCCCCCTCTGTTTCCAGACTCCTGTTTCTCACCATCTGTTTCCAGACTCCTGTTTCTCCCCCTCTGTTTCCAGACTCCTGTTTCTGCCCCTCTGTTTCCAGCCTCCTGTTTCTGCCCCTCTGTTTCCAGCCCCCTGTTTCTCCCCCTCTGTTTCCAGACTCTTGTATCTCCCCCTCTGTTTCCAGCCTCCTGTTTCTCCCCCTCTGTTTCCAGACTCCTGTTTCTCCTCCTCTGTTTCCGGACTCCTGTTTCTGCCCCTCTGTTTCCAGACTCCTGTTTCTGCCCCTCTGTTTCCAGCCTCCTGTTTCTGCCCCTCTGTTTCCAGCGTCCTGTTTCTCCCCCTCTGTTTCCAGACTCCTGTTTCTCCTCCTCTGTTTCCAGACTCCTGTTTCTCCCCCTCTGTATCCGGACTCCTATTTCTCCCCCTCTGTTTCCAGACTCCTGTTTCTCCCCCTCTGTTTCCAGTCTCCTGTTTCTGCCCATCTGTTTCCAGACTCCTGTTTCTGCCCCTCTGTTTCCAGCCTCCTGTTTCTGCCCCTCTGTTTCCAGCCTCCTGTTTCTCACCCTCTGTCTCCAGACTCCTGTTTCTGCCCCTCTGTTTCGAGCCTCCTGATTCTGCCCCTCTGTTTCCAGCCTCGTCTTTCTCACCCTCTGTTTCCTGACTCCTGTTTCTCCCCCTCTGTTTCCAGGCTCCTGTTTCTGCCCCTCTGTATCCAGCCTCCTGTTTCTCCCCCTCTGCTTCCAGACTCCTGTTTCTGCCCCTCTGTTTCCAGACTCCTGTTTCTCCCCCTCTGTTTCCAGACTCCTGTTTCTGCCCCTCTGTTTCCAGACTGCTGTTTCTCACCCTCTGTTTCCAGTCTCCTCTTTCTGCCCCTCTGTTTCCAGCCTCCTGTTTCTGACCCTCTGTCTCCAGTCTCCTGTTTCTCTCCCTCTGTTTCCAGACTCCTGTTTCTCCCCCTCTGTATCCAGACTCCTGTTTCTGCCCCTCTGTTTCCAGACTTTTGTTTCTCACCCTGTGTTTCCAGACTCCTGTTTCTCCCCCTCTGTTTCCAGGCTCCTGTTTCTGCCCCTCTGTTTCCAGCCTCCTGTTTCTCCCCCTCTGCTTCCAGACTACTGTTTCTCCCCCTCTGTTTCCAGACTCCTTTTTCTCCCCCTCTGTTTCCAGACTCCTGTTTCTGCCCCTCTGTTTCCAGTCTCCTGTTTCTCTCCCTCTGTTTCCAGACTCCTGTTTCTACCCCTCGGTTTCCAGACTCCTGTTTCTGCCCCTCTGTTTCCAGACTTCTGTTTCTCTCCCTCTGTTTCCAGACTCCTGTTTCTCCCCCTCTGTTTCCAGCCTCCTGTTTCTCCCCCTCTGTTTCCAGACTCCTATTTCTGCCCCTCTGTTTCCAGACTCCTGTTTCTCCCCCTCTGTATCCAGACTCCTGTTTCTGCCCCTCTGTTTCCAGACTTTTGTTTCTCACCCTGTGTTTCCAGACTCCTGTTTCTCCCCCTCTGTTTCCAGGCTCCTGTTTCTGCCCCTCTGCTTCCAGACTACTGTTTCTGCCCCTCTGTTTCCAGACTCCTGTTTCTCACCCTCTGTTTCTAGCCTCCTGTTTCTCACCCTCTGTTTCCAGCCTCCTGTTTCTCCTCCTCTGTTTCCACAAGCCTGTTTCTGCCCCACTGTTTCCAGACGCCTGTTTCTCACCCTCTGTTTCCAGCCTCCTGTTTCTCACCCTCTGTGTCCAGTCTCCTGTTTCTCCCCCTCTGGTTCCAGACTCCTGTTTCTGCCCCTCTGTTTCCAGACTCCTGTTTCTCACCCTCTGTTTCCAGTCTCCTCTTTCTGCCCCTCTGTTTCCAGCCTCCTGTTTCTGCCCCTCTGTTTCCAGCCTCCTGTTTCTCCCCCTCGGTTTCCAGACTCCTGTTTCTGCCCCTCTGTTTCCAGACTTCTGTTTCTCTCCCTCTGTTTCCAGACTCCTGTTTCTCCCCCTCTGTTTCCAGCCTCCTGTTTCTCCCCCTCTGTTTCCAGACTCCTATTTCTGCCCCTCTGTTTCCAGACTCCTGTTTCTCACCATCAGTTTCCAGACTCCTGTTTCTGCCCCTCTGTTTCCAGACTCCTGTTTCTGCCTCTCTGTTTCCAGACTCCTGTTTCTCACCCTCTGTCTCCAGACTCCTGTTTCTGCCCCTCTGTTTCGAGCCTCCTGATTCTGCCCCTCTGTTTCCAGCCTCCTCTTTCTCACCCTCTGTTTCCTGACTCCTGTTTCTCCCCCTCTGTTTCCAGGCTCTTGTTTCTGCCCCTCTGTATCCAGCCTCCTGTTTCTCCCCCTCTGCTTCCAGACTCCTGTTTCTGCCCCTCTGTTTCCAGACTGCTGTTTCTCACCCTCTGTTTCCAGTCTCCTCTTTCTGCCCCTCTGTCTCCAGTCTCCTGTTTCTCGCCCTCTGTTGCCAGACTCCTGTTTCTCCCCCTCTGTATCCAGACTCCTGTTTCTGCCCCTCTGTTTCCAGACTTTTGTTTCTCTCCCTCTGTTTCCAGACTCCTGTTTCTCCCCCTCTGTATCCAGACTCCTGTTTCTGCCCCTCTGTTTCCAGACTTTTGTTTCTCACCCTGTGTTTCCAGACTCCTGTTTCTCCCCCTCTGTTTCCAGGCTCCTGTTTCTGCCCCTCTGTTTCCAGACTCCTGTTTCTCCCCCTCTGTTTCCAGACTACTGTTTCTCCCCCTCTGATTCCAGACTCCTGTTTCTCCCCTTCTGTTTCCAGACTCCTGTTTCTCCCCCTATGTTTCCAGACTCCTGTTTCTGCCCCTCTGTTTCCAGACTGCTGTTTCTCACCCTCTGTTTCCAGTCTCCTCTTTCTGCCCCTCTGTTTCCAGCCTCCTGTTTCTGCCCCTCTGTCTCCAGTCTCCTGTTTCTCTCCCTCTGTTTCCAGACTCCTGTTTCTCCCCCTCTGTATCCAGACTCCTGTTTCTGCCCCTCTGTTTCCAGACTTTTGTTTCTCACCCTGTGTTTCCAGACTCCTGTTTCTCCCCCTCTGTTTCCAGGCTCCTGTTTCTGCCCCTCTGTTTCCAGCCTCCTGTATCTCCCCCTCTGTTTCCAGACTACTGTTTCTCCCCCTCTGTTTCCAGACTCCTTTTTCTCCCCCTCTGTTTCCAGACTCCTGTTTCTGCCCCTCTGTTTCCAGCCTCCTGTTTCTGCCCCTCTGTTTCCAGTCTCCTGTTTCTCCCCCTCTGTTTCCAGACTCCTGTTTCTCCTCTTCTGTTTTCAGACTCCTGTTTCTGTCCCTCTGTTTCCAGACTCCTGTTTCCCCCCCTCTGTTTCCAGACTACTGTTTCTCCCCCTCTGTTTCCAGACTCCTTTTTCTCCCCCTCTGTTTCCAGACTCCTGTTTCTGCCCCTCTGTTTCCAGCCTCCTGTTTCTGCCCCTCTGTTTCCAGCCTCCTGTTTCTCCCCCTCTGTTTCCAGACTCCTGTTTCTCCTCTTCTGTTTTCAGACTCCTGTTTCTGTCCCTCTGTTTCCAGACTCCTGTTTCCCCCCCTCTGTTTCCAGACTCGTGTTTCTCACCCTCTGTTTCCAGGCTCCTGTTTCTGCCCCTCTGTTTCCAGCGTCCTGTTTCTCCCCCTCTGTTTCCAGACTCCTGTTTCTCCCGCTCTGTTTCCAGACTCCTGTTCCTGCCCCTCTGTTTCCAGACTCCTGTTTCTGCCCCTCTGTTTCCAGCCTCCTGTTTCTGCCCCTCTCTTATCAGCCTCCTGTTTCTCCTCCTCTGTTTCCAGACTCCTGTTTCTCCTCCTCTGTTTACAGACTCCTGTTTCTCCCCATCTGTTTTCAGACTCCTGTTTCTGCCCCTCTGTTTCCAGACTCCTGTTTCTCCCCCTCTGTTTCCAGACTCCGGTTTCTGCCCTTCTGTTTCCAGACTCCTGTTTCTCACCCTGTGTTTCCAGACTCCTGTTTCTCCCCATCAATTTCCAGACTCCTGTTTCTCCCCCTCTGTTTCCAGACTCCTGTTTCTGCCGCTCTGTTTCCAGACTCCTGTTTCTCACCCTCTGTTTCCAGCCTCCTGTTTCTCGCCCTCTGTTTCCTGACTCCAGTTTCTGCCCCTCTGTTACCAGACTCCTGTTTCTGCCCCTCTGTTTCCAGACTCCTGTTTCTGCCCCTCTGTTTCCAGACTCCTGTTTCTGCCCCTCTGTTTCCAGACTCCTGTTTCTCCCCCTCTGTTTGCAGACCCCTGTTTCTCCCCCTCTGTTTTCAGACTCCTGATTCTGCCCCTCTGTTTCCAGACACCTGTTTCTCCCCCTCTGTTTAGGACTCCTGCTTCTCCCCCTCTGTTTCCAGCCTCCTGTTTCTGCCCCTCTGTTTCGAGACTCCTGTTTCTGCCCCTCTGTTTCCAGCCTCCTGTTTCTCCCCCTCTGTTTCCAGACACCTGTTTCTCCCCCTCTGTTTCCAGACTCCTGTTTCTGCCCCCTCTGTTTCCAGTCTCCTGTTTCTGCCCCTCTGTTTCCAGACTCCTGTTTCTCCCCCTCTGTTTCCAGACTCTTGTTTCTGCCCCTCAGTTTCCAGACTCCTGTTTCTGCCCCTCTGTTTCCAGACGCCTGTTTCTCTCCCTCTGTTTTCAGACTCCTGTTTCTGCCCCTCTGTTTCCAGACTCCTGTTTCTCCACATCTGTTTCCAGACTCCTGTTTCTCCTCCTCTGTTTACAGGCTCCTGTTTCTCCCCCTCTGTTTCCAGACTCCTGTTTCTCCCCCTCTGTTTCCAGACTCCTGTTCCTCCCCCGCTGTTTCCAGACTCCTGTTTCTGCCCCTCTGTTTCCAGACTCCTGTTTCTCCCCCTCTGTTTCCAGACTCCTGTTTCTCCCCCTCTGTTTGCAGACCCCTGTTTGTCCTCCTCTGTTTCCAGACTCCTGTTTCTGCCCCTCTGTTTCCAGACTCCTGTTTCTCCCCCTCTGTTTCCAGACTCCTGTTTCTCCCCCTCTGATTCCAGACTCCTGTTTCTCCCCTCTGTTTCCGGACTCCTGTTTCTCCCCTCTGTTTCCAGACTCCTGTTTCTGCCCCTCTGTTTCCAGACTCCTGTTTCTCACCCTCTGTTTCCAGTCTCCTCTTTCTGCCCCTCTGTTTCCAGCCTCCTGTTTCTCTCCCTCTGTTTCCAGACTCCTGTTTCTCCCCCTCTGTTTCCAGACTCCTGTTCCTGCCCCTCTGTTTCCAGGCTTCTGTTTCTCACCCCGTGTTTCCAGACTCCTGTTTCTCCACCTCTGTTTCCAGCCTCCTGTTTGTCCCCTCTGTGTTTCCAGACTCCTATTTCTGCCCTCTGTTTCCAGACTCCTGTTTCTCACCATCTGTTTCCAGACTCCTGTTTCTCCCCCTCTGTTTCCAGACTCCTGTTTCTGCCCCTCTGTTTCCAGCCTCCTGTTTCTGCCCCTCTGTTTCCAGCCCCCTGTTTCTCCCCCTCTGTTTCCAGACTCTTGTTTCTCCCCCTCTGTTTCCAGCCTCCTGTTTCTCCCCCTCTGTTTCCAGACTCCTGTTTCTCACCATCTGTTTCCAGACTCCTGTTTCTCCCCCCTCTGTTTCCAGACTCCTGTTTCTGCCCCTCTGTTTCCAGCCTCCTGTTTCTGCCCCTCTGTTTCCAGCCCCCTGTTTCTCCCCCTCTGTTTCCAGACTCTTGTTTCTCCCCCTCTGTTTCCAGCCTCCTGTTTCTCCCCCTCTGTTTCCAGACTCCTGTTTCTCCTCCTCTGTTTCCGGACTCCTGTTTCTGCCCCTCTGTTTCCAGACTCCTGTTTCTGCCCCTCTGTTTCCAGCCTCCTGTTTCTGCCCCTCTGTTTCCAGCGTCCTGTTTCTCCCCCTCTGTTTCCAGACTCCTGTTTCTCCTCCTCTGTTTCCAGACTCCTGTTTCTCCCCCTCTGTATCCGGACTCCTATTTCTCCCCCTCTGTTTCCAGACTCCTGTTTCTCCCCCTCTGTTTCCAGTCTCCTGTTTCTGCCCATCTGTTTCCAGACTCCTGTTTCTGCCCCTCTGTTTCCAGCCTCCTGTTTCTGCCCCTCTGTTTCCAGCCTCCTGTTTCTCACCCTCTGTCTCCAGACTCCTGTTTCTGCCCCTCTGTTTCGAGCCTCCTGATTCTGCCCCTCTGTTTCCAGCCTCGTCTTTCTCACCCTCTGTTTCCTGACTCCTGTTTCTCCCCCTCTGTTTCCAGGCTCCTGTTTCTGCCCCTCTGTATCCAGCCTCCTGTTTCTCCCCCTCTGCTTCCAGACTCCTGTTTCTGCCCCTCTGTTTCCAGACTCCTGTTTCTCCCCCTCTGTTTCCAGACTCCTGTTTCTGCCCCTCTGTTTCCAGACTGCTGTTTCTCACCCTCTGTTTCCAGTCTCCTCTTTCTGCCCCTCTGTTTCCAGCCTCCTGTTTCTGACCCTCTGTCTCCAGTCTCCTGTTTCTCTCCCTCTGTTTCCAGACTCCTGTTTCTCCCCCTCTGTATCCAGACTCCTGTTTCTGCCCCTCTGTTTCCAGACTTTTGTTTCTCACCCTGTGTTTCCAGACTCCTGTTTCTCCCCCTCTGTTTCCAGGCTCCTGTTTCTGCCCCTCTGTTTCCAGCCTCCTGTTTCTCCCCCTCTGCTTCCAGACTACTGTTTCTCCCCCTCTGTTTCCAGACTCCTTTTTCTCCCCCTCTGTTTCCAGACTCCTGTTTCTGCCCCTCTGTTTCCAGTCTCCTGTTTCTCTCCCTCTGTTTCCAGACTCCTGTTTCTACCCCTCGGTTTCCAGACTCCTGTTTCTGCCCCTCTGTTTCCAGACTTCTGTTTCTCTCCCTCTGTTTCCAGACTCCTGTTTCTCCCCCTCTGTTTCCAGCCTCCTGTTTCTCCCCCTCTGTTTCCAGACTCCTATTTCTGCCCCTCTGTTTCCAGACTCCTGTTTCTCTCCCTCTGTTTCCAGACTCCTGTTTCTGCCCCTCTGTTTCCAGACTCCTGTTTCTGCCCCTCTGTTTCCAGTCTCCTGTTTCTCTCCCTCTGTTTCCAGACTCCTGTTTCTACCCCTCGGTTTCCAGACTCCTGTTTCTGCCCCTCTGTTTCCAGACTTCTGTTTCTCTCCCTCTGTTTCCAGACTCCTGTTTCTCCCCCTCTGTTTCCAGCCTCCTGTTTCTCCCCCTCTGTATCCAGACTCCTGTTTCTGCCCCTCTGTTTCCGGACTTTTGTTTCTCACCCTGTGTTTCCAGACTCCTGTTTCTCCCCCTCTGTTTCCAGGCTCCTGTTTCTGCCCCTCTGTTTCCAGCCTCCTGTTTCTCCCCCTCTGCTTCCAGACTACTGTTTCTGCCCCTCTGTTTCCAGACTCCTGTTTCTCACCCTCTGTTTCTAGCCTCCTGTTTCTCACCCTCTGTTTCCAGCCTCCTGTTTCTCCCCCTCTGTTTCCACAAGCCTGTTTCTGCCCCACTGTTTCCAGACGCCTGTTTCTCACCCTCTGTTTCCAGCCTCCTGTTTCTCACCCTCTGTGTCCAGTCTCCTGTTTCTCCCCCTCTGGTTCCAGACTCCTGTTTCTGCCCCTCTGTTTCCAGACTCCTGTTTCTCACCCTCTGTTTCCAGTCTCCTCTTTCTGCCCCTCTGTTTCCAGCCTCCTGTTTCTGCCCCTCTGTTTCCAGCCTCCTGTTTCTCCCCCTCGGTTTCCAGACTCCTGTTTCTGCCCCTCTGTTTCCAGACTTCTGTTTCTCTCCCTCTGTTTCCAGACTCCTGTTTCTCCCCCTCTGTTTCCAGCCTCCTGTTTCTCCCCCTCTGTTTCCAGACTCCTATTTCTGCCCCTCTGTTTCCAGACTCCTGTTTCTCACCATCAGTTTCCAGACTCCTGTTTCTGCCCCTCTGTTTCCAGACTCCTGTTTCTGCCTCTCTGTTTCCAGACTCCTGTTTCTCACCCTCTGTCTCCAGACTCCTGTTTCTGCCCCTCTGTTTCGAGCCTCCTGATTCTGCCCCTCTGTTTCCAGCCTCCTCTTTCTCACCCTCTGTTTCCTGACTCCTGTTTCTCCCCCTCTGTTTCCAGGCTCTTGTTTCTGCCCCTCTGTATCCAGCCTCCTGTTTCTCCCCCTCTGCTTCCAGACTCCTGTTTCTGCCCCTCTGTTTCCAGACTGCTGTTTCTCACCCTCTGTTTCCAGTCTCCTCTTTCTGCCCCTCTGTCTCCAGTCTCCTGTTTCTCGCCCTCTGTTGCCAGACTCCTGTTTCTCCCCCTCTGTATCCAGACTCCTGTTTCTGCCCCTCTGTTTCCAGACTTTTGTTTCTCTCCCTCTGTTTCCAGACTCCTGTTTCTCCCCCTCTGTATCCAGACTCCTGTTTCTGCCCCTCTGTTTCCAGACTTTTGTTTCTCACCCTGTGTTTCCAGACTCCTGTTTCTCCCCCTCTGTTTCCAGGCTCCTGTTTCTGCCCCTCTGTTTCCAGACTCCTGTTTCTCCCCCTCTGTTTCCAGACTACTGTTTCTCCCCCTCTGATTCCAGACTCCTGTTTCTCCCCTTCTGTTTCCAGACTCCTGTTTCTCCCCCTATGTTTCCAGACTCCTGTTTCTGCCCCTCTGTTTCCAGACTGCTGTTTCTCACCCTCTGTTTCCAGTCTCCTCTTTCTGCCCCTCTGTTTCCAGCCTCCTGTTTCTGCCCCTCTGTCTCCAGTCTCCTGTTTCTCTCCCTCTGTTTCCAGACTCCTGTTTCTCCCCCTCTGTATCCAGACTCCTGTTTCTCCCCCTCTGTTTCCAGGCTCCTGTTTCTGCCCCTCTGTTTCCAGCCTCCTGTTTCTCCCCCTCTGTTTCCAGACTACTGTTTCTCCCCCTCTGTTTCCAGACTCCTTTTTCTCCCCCTCTGTTTCCAGACTCCTGTTTCTGCCCCTCTGTTTCCAGCCTCCTGTTTCTGCCCCTCTGTTTCCAGCCTCCTGTTTCTCCCCCTCTGTTTCCAGACTCCTGTTTCTCCTCTTCTGTTTTCAGACTCCTGTTTCTGTCCCTCTGTTTCCAGACTCCTGTTTCCCCCCCTCTGTTTCCAGACTACTGTTTCTCCCCCTCTGTTTCCAGACTCCTTTTTCTCCCCCTCTGTTTCCAGACTCCTGTTTCTGCCCCTCTGTTTCCAGCCTCCTGTTTCTGCCCCTCTGTTTCCAGCCTCCTGTTTCTCCCCCTCTGTTTCCAGACTCCTGTTTCTCCTCTTCTGTTTTCAGACTCCTGTTTCTGTCCCTCTGTTTCCAGACTCCTATTTCCCCCCCTCTGTTTCCAGACTCGTGTTTCTCACCCTCTGTTTCCAGGCTCCTGTTTCTGCCCCTCTGTTTCCAGCGTCCTGTTTCTCCCCCTCTGTTTCCAGACTCCTGTTTCTCCCGCTCTGTTTCCAGACTCCTGTTCCTGCCCCTCTGTTTCCAGACTCCTGTTTCTGCCCCTCTGTTTCCAGCCTCCTGTTTCTGCCCCTCTCTTATCAGCCTCCTGTTTCTCCTCCTCTGTTTCCAGACTCCTGTTTCTCCTCCTCTGTTTACAG
The DNA here is from genome assembly GCF_965287045.1 of Carcharhinus amblyrhynchos. Classification (NCBI taxonomy): domain Eukaryota; kingdom Metazoa; phylum Chordata; class Chondrichthyes; order Carcharhiniformes; family Carcharhinidae; genus Carcharhinus; species Carcharhinus amblyrhynchos. Next base: position 115,281 of record NW_027649986.1, read on the forward strand.
ACTCCTGTTTCTCCCCATCTGTTTTCAGACTCCTGTTTCTGCCCCTCTGTTTCCAGACTCCTGTTTCTCCCCCTCTGTTTCCAGACTCCGGTTTCTGCCCTTCTGTTTCCAGACTCCTGTTTCTCACCCTGTGTTTCCAGACTCCTGTTTCTCCCCATCAATTTCCAGACTCCTGTTTCTCCCCCTCTGTTTCCAGACTCCTGTTTCTGCCGCTCTGTTTCCAGACTCCTGTTTCTCACCCTCTGTTTCCAGCCTCCTGTTTCTCGCCCTCTGTTTCCTGACTCCAGTTTCTGCCCCTCTGTTACCAGACTCCTGTTTCTGCCCCTCTGTTTCCAGACTCCTGTTTCTGCCCCTCTGTTTCCAGACTCCTGTTTCTGCCCCTCTGTTTCCAGACTCCTGTTTCTCCCCCTCTGTTTGCAGACCCCTGTTTCTCCCCCTCTGTTTTCAGACTCCTGATTCTGCCCCTCTGTTTCCAGACTCCTGTTTCTCCCCCTCTGTTTAGGACTCCTGCTTCTCCCCCTCTGTTTCCAGCCTCCTGTTTCTGCCCCTCTGTTTCGAGACTCCTGTTTCTGCCCCTCTGTTTCCAGCCTCCTGTTTCTCCCCCTCTGTTTCCAGACACCTGTTTCTCCCCCTCTGTTTCCAGACTCCTGTTTCTGCCCCTCTGTTTCCAGTCTCCTGTTTCTGCCCCTCTGTTTCCAGACTCCTGTTTCTCCCCCTCTGTTTCCAGACTCTTGTTTCTGCCCCTCAGTTTCCAGACTCCTGTTTCTGCCCCTCTGTTTCCAGACGCCTGTTTCTCTCCCTCTGTTTTCAGACTCCTGTTTCTGCCCCTCTGTTTCCAGACTCCTGTTTCTCCACATCTGTTTCCAGACTCCTGTTTCTCCTCCTCTGTTTACAGGCTCCTGTTTCTCCCCCTCTGTTTCCAGACTCCTGTTTCTCCCCCTCTGTTTCCAGACTCCTGTTCCTCCCCCGCTGTTTCCAGACTCCTGTTTCTGCCCCTCTGTTTCCAGACTCCTGTTTCTCCCCCTCTGTTTCCAGACTCCTGTTTCTCCCCCTCTGTTTGCAGACCCCTGTTTGTCCTCCTCTGTTTCCAGACTCCTGTTTCTGCCCCTCTGTTACCAGACTCCTGTTTCTCCCCCTCTGTTTCCAGACTCCTGTTTCTCCCCCTCTGATTCCAGACTCCTGTTTCTCCCCCTCTGTTTCCGGACTCCTGTTTCTCCCCCTCTGTTTCCAGACTACTGTTTCTGCCCCTCTGTTTCCAGACTCCTGTTTCTCACCCTCTGTTTCCAGTCTCCTCTTTCTGCCCCTCTGTTTCCAGCCTCCTGTTTCTCTCCCTCTGTTTCCAGACTCCTGTTTCTCCCCCTCTGTTTCCAGACTCCTGTTCCTGCCCCTCTGTTTCCAGGCTTCTGTTTCTCACCCCGTGTTTCCAGACTCCTGTTTCTCCACCTCTGTTTCCAGCCTCCTGTTTGTCCCCTCTGTTTCCAGACTCCTATTTCTGCCCTCTGTTTCCAGACTCCTGTTTCTCACCATCTGTTACCAGACTCCTGTTTCTCCCCCTCTGTTTCCAGACTCCTGTTTCTGCCCCTCTGTTTCCAGCCTCCTGTTTCTGCCCCTCTGTTTCCAGCCCCCTGTTTCTCCCCCTCTGTTTCCAGACTCTTGTTTCTCCCCCTCTGTTTCCAGCCTCCTGTTTCTCCCCCTCTGTTTCCAGACTCCTGTTTCTCACCATCTGTTTCCAGACTCCTGTTTCTCCCCCTCTGTTTCCAGACTCCTGTTTCTGCCCCTCTGTTTCCAGCCTCCTGTTTCTGCCCCTCTGTTTCCAGCCCCCTGTTTCTCCCCCTCTGTTTCCAGACTCTTGTTTCTCCCCCTCTGTTTCCAGCCTCCTGTTTCTCCCCCTCTGTTTCCAGACTCCTGTTTCTCCTCCTCTGTTTCCGGACTCCTGTTTCTGCCCCTCTGTTTCCAGACTCCTGTTTCTGCCCCTCTGTTTCCAGCCTCCTGTTTCTGCCCCTCTGTTTCCAGCGTCCTGTTTCTCCACCTCTGTTTCCAGACTCCTGTTTCTCCTCCTCTGTTTCCAGACTCCTGTTTCTCCCCCTCTGTATCCGGACTCCTATTTCTCCCCCTCTGTTTCCAGACTCCTGTTTCTCCCCCTCTGTTTCCAGTCTCCTGTTTCTGCCCATCTGTTTCCAGACTCCTGTTTCTGCCCCTCTGTTTCCAGCCTCCTGTTTCTGCCCCTCTGTTTCCAGCCTCCTGTTTCTCACCCTCTGTCTCCAGACTCCTGTTTCTGCCCCTCTGTTTCGAGCCTCCTGATTCTGCCCCTCTGTTTCCAGCCTCGTCTTTCACACCCTCTGTTTCCTGACTCCTGTTTCTCCCCCTCTGTTTCCAGGCTCCTGTTTCTGCCCCTCTGTATCCAGCCTCCTGTTTCTCCCCCTCTGCTTCCAGACTCCTGTTTCTGCCCCTCTGTTTCCAGACTCCTGTTTCTCCCCCTCTGTTTCCAGACTCCTGTTTCTGCCCCTCTGTTTCCAGACTGCTGTTTCTCACCCTCTGTTTCCAGTCTCCTCTTTCTGCCCCTCTGTTTCCAGCCTCCTGTTTCTGACCCTCTGTCTCCAGTCTCCTGTTTCTCTCCCTCTGTTTCCAGACTCCTGTTTCTCCCCCTCTGTATCCAGACTCCTGTTTCTGCCCCTCTGTTTCCAGACTTTTGTTTCTCACCCTGTGTTTCCAGACTCCTGTTTCTCCCCCTCTGTTTCCAGGCTCCTGTTTCTGCCCCTCTGTTTCCAGCCTCCTGTTTCTCCCCCTCTGCTTCCAGACTACTGTTTCTCCCCCTCTGTTTCCAGACTCCTTTTTCTCCCCCTCTGTTTCCAGACTCCTGTTTCTGCCCCTCTGTTTCCAGTCTCCTGTTTCTCTCCCTCTGTTTCCAGACTCCTGTTTCTACCCCTCGGTTTCCAGACTCCTGTTTCTGCCCCTCTGTTTCCAGACTTCTGTTTCTCTCCCTCTGTTTCCAGACTCCTGTTTCTCCCCCTCTGTTTCCAGCCTCCTGTTTCTCCCCCTCTGTTTCCAGACTCCTATTTCTGCCCCTCTGTTTCCAGACTCCTGTTTCTCACCATCAGTTTCCAGACTCCTGTTTCTGCCCCTCTGTTTCCAGACTCCTGTTTCTGCCTCTCTGTTTCCAGACTCCTGTTTCTCACCCTCTGTCTGCAGACTCCTGTTTCTGCCCCTCTGTTTCGAGCCTCCTGATTCTGCCCCTCTGTTTCCAGCCTCCTCTTTCTCACCCTCTGTTTCCTGACTCCTGTTTCTCCCCCTCTGTTTCCAGGCTCCTGTTTCTGCCCCTCTGTATCCAGCCTCCTGTTTCTCCCCCTCTGCTTCCAGACTCCTGTTTCTGCCCCTCTGTTTCCAGACTGCTGTTTCTCACCCTCTGTTTCCAGTCTCCTCTTTCTGCCCCTCTGTCTCCAGTCTCCTGATTCTCTCCCTCTGTTTCCAGACTCCTGTTTCTCCCCCTCTGTATCCAGACTCCTGTTTCTGCCCCTCTGTTTCCAGACTTTTGTTTCTCTCCCTCTGTTTCCAGACTCCTGTTTCTCCCCCTCTGTATCCAGACTCCTGTTTCTGCCCCTCTGTTTCCAGACTTTTGTTTCTCACCCTGTGTTTCCAGACTCCTGTTTCTCCCCCTCTGTTTCCAGGCTCCTGTTTCTGCCCCTCTGTTTCCAGACTCCTGTTTCTCCCCCTCTGTTTCCAGACTACTGTTTCTCCCCCTCTGATTCCAGACTCCTGTTTCTCCCCCTCTGTTTCCAGACTCCTGTTTCTCCCCCTCTGTTTCCAGACTCCTGTTTCTCCCCCTCTGTTTCCAGCCTCCTGTTTCTCCCCCTCTGTTTCCAGACTCCTATTTCTGCCCCTCTGTTTCCAGACTCCTGTTTCTCACCATCAGTTTCCAGACTCCTGTTTCTGCCCCTCTGTTTCCAGACTCCTGTTTCTGCCTCTCTGTTTCCAGACTCCTGTTTCTCACCCTCTGTCTGCAGACTCCTGTTTCTGCCCCTCTGTTTCGAGCCTCCTGATTCTGCCCCTCTGTTTCCAGCCTCCTCTTTCTCACCCTCTGTTTCCTGACTCCTGTTTCTCCCCCTCTGTTTCCAGGCTCCTGTTTCTGCCCCTCTGTATCCAGCCTCCTGTTTCTCCCCCTCTGCTTCCAGACTCCTGTTTCTGCCCCTCTGTTTCCAGACTGCTGTTTCTCACCCTCTGTTTCCAGTCTCCTCTTTCTGCCCCTCTGTCTCCAGTCTCCTGTTTCTCTCCCTCTGTTTCCAGACTCCTGTTTCTCCCCCTCTGTATCCAGACTCCTGTTTCTGCCCCTCTGTTTCCAGACTTTTGTTTCTCTCCCTCTGTTTCCAGACTCCTGTTTCTCCCCCTCTGTATCCAGACTCCTGTTTCTGCCCCTCTGTTTCCAGACTTTTGTTTCTCACCCTGTGTTTCCAGACTCCTGTTTCTCCCCCTCTGTTTCCAGGCTCCTGTTTCTGCCCCTCTGTTTCCAGACTCCTGTTTCTCCCCCTCTGTTTCCAGACTACTGTTTCTCCCCCTCTGATTCCAGACTCCTGTTTCTCCCCCTCTGTTTCCAGACTCCTGTTTCTCCGCCTCTGTTTCCAGACTCCTGTTTCTGCCCCTCTGTTTCCAGACTGCTGTTTCTCACCCTCTGTTTCCAGTCTCCTCTTTCTGCCCCTCTGTTTCCAGCCTCCTGTTTCTGCCCCTCTGTCTCCAGTCTCCTGTTTCTTTCCCTCTGTTTCCAGACTCCTGTTTCTCCCCCTCAGTATCCAGACTCCTGTTTCTGCCCCTCTGTTTCCAGTCTTTTGTTTCTCACCCTGTGTTTCCAGACTCCTGTTTCTCCCCCTCTGTTTCCAGGCTCCTGTTTCTGCCCCTCTGTTTCCAGCCTCCTGTTTCTCCCCCTCTGTTTCCAGACTACTGTTTCTCCCCCTCTGTTTCCAGACTCCTTTTTCTCCCCCTCTGTTTCCAGACTCCTGTTTCTGCCCCTCTGTTTCCAGCCTCCTGTTTCTGCCCCTCTGTTTCCAGCCTCCTGTTTCTCCCCCTCTGTTTCCAGACTCCTGTTTCTCCTCCTCTGTTTTCAGACTCCTGTTTCTGTCCCTCTGTTTCCAGACTCCTGTTTCCCCTCCTCTGTTTCCAGACTCGTGTTTCTCACCCTCTGTTTCCAGGCTCCTGTTTCTGCCCCACTGTTTCCAGACTCCTCTTTCTGCCCCTCTGTTTCCAGCGTCCTGTTTCTCCCCCTCTGTTTCCAGACTCCTGTTTCTTCCGCTCTGTTTCCAGACTCCTGTTCCTGCCCCTCTGTTTCCAGACTCCTGTTTCTGCCCCTCTGTTTCCAGCCTCCTGTTTCTGCCCCTCTCTTTTCAGCCTCCTGTTTCTCCTCCTCTGTTTCCAGACTCCTGTTTCTCCTCCTCTGTTTACAGACTCCTGTTTCTCGCCATCTGTTTTCAGACTCCTGTTTCTGCCCCTCTGTTTCCAGACTCCTGTTTCTCCCCCTCTGTTTCCAGACTCCGGTTTCTGCCCTTCTGTTTCCAGACTCCTGTTTCTCACCCTGTGTTTCCAGACTCCTGTTTCTCCCCATCAATTTACAGACTCCTGTTTCTCCCCCTCTGTTTCCAGACTCCTGTTTCTGCCGCTCTGTTTCCAGACTCCTGTTTCTCACCCTCTGTTTCCAGCCTCCTGTTTCTCGCCCTCTGTTTCCAGACTCCAGTTTCTGCCCCTCTGTTACCAGACTCCTGTTTCTGCCCCTCTGTTTCCAGACTCCTGTTTCTGCCCCTCTGTTTCCAGACTCCTGCTTCTGCCCCTCTGTTTCCAGACTCCTGTTTCTCCCCCTCTGTTTGCAGACCCCTGTTTCTCCCCCTCTGTTTTCAGACTCCTGATTCTGCCCCTCTGTTTCCAGACTCCTGTTTCTCCCCCTCTGTTTAGGACTCCTGCTTCTCCCCCTCTGTTTCCAGACTCCTGTTTCTGCCCCTCTGTTTCGAGACTCCTGTTTCTGCCCCTCTGTTTCCAGCCTCCTGTTTCTCCCCCTCTGTTTCCAGACACCTGTTCTCCCCCTCTGTTTCCAGACTCCTGTTTCTGCCCCTCTGTTTCCAGTCTCCTGTTTCTGCCCCTCTGTTTCCAGACTCCTGTTTCTCCCCCTCTGTTTCCACACTCCTGTTTCTGCCCCTCTGTTTCCAGACTCCTGTTTCTGCCCCACTGTTTCCAGACTCCTGTTTCTCCCCCTCTGTTTCCAGACTCCTGTTTCTGCCCCTCTGTTTCCAGACTCCTGTTTCTGCCCCACTGTTTCCAGACTCCTGATTCTCACCCTCTGTTTCCAGACTCCTGTTTATCACCCTGTGTTTCCAGACTCCTGTTTCTCCCCCTCTGTTTCCAGACTCCTGTTTCTGCCCCTCTGTTTCCAGACTCCGGTTTCTGCCCCTCTGTTTCCAGACTCCAGTTTCTCACCCTCTGTTTCCAGCCTCCTGTTTCTCGCCCTTTGTTTGCAGACTCCTGTTTCTGCCCCTCTGTTTCCAGACTCCTGTTTCTGCCCCTCTGTTTCCAGACTCCTGTTTATGACCCTCTGTTTCCAGACTCCTGTTTCTGCCCCTCTGTTTCCAGACTCCTGTTTCTGCCCCTCTGTTTCCAGACTCCTGTTTCTCACCCTCTGTTTCCAGTCTCCTCTCTCTGCCCCTCTGTTTCCAGCCTCCTGTTTCTGCCCCTCTGTTTCCAGCCTCCTGTTTCTCTTCCTCTGTTTCCAGACTCCTGTTTCTCCCCCTCTGTTTCCAGAGTCCTGTTTCTGCCCCTCTGTTTCCAGACTTCTGTTTCTCCCCCTGTGTTTTCAGACTCCTGTTTCTCCCCCTCTGTTTCCAGACTCCAGTTTCTCCCCCTCTGTTTCCAGACTCCAATTTCTGCCCCTCTGTTTCCAGACTCCTGTTTCTCACCATCTGTTTCCAGACTCCTGTTTCTCCCCCTCTGTTTCCAGACTCCTGTTTCTGCCCCTCTGTTTCCAGCCTCCTGTTTCTCCCCCTCTGTTTCCAGACTCCTGTTTCTCCCCCTCTGTTTCCAGACTCCTGTTTCTCCCCCTCTGTTTCCAGACTCCTGTTTCTGCCCCTCTGTTTCCAGCCTCCTGTTACTGCCCCTCTGTTTCCAGCCTCCTGTTTCTCCCCCTCTGTTTCCAGACTCCAGTTTCTGCTCCTCTGTTTCCAGACTCCTGTTTCTGCCTCTCTGTTTCCAGACTCCTGTTTCTCACCCTCTGTTTCCACACTCCTGTTTCTGCCCCTCTGTTTCGAGCCTCCTGATTCTGCCCCTCTGTTTCCAGCCTCCTCTTTCTCACCCTCTGTTTCCTGACTCCTGTTTCTCCCCTTCTGTTTCCAGTCTCCTGTTTCTGCCCCTCTGTTTCCAGCCTCCTGTTTCTCCCCCTCTGTTTCCAGACTCCTGTTTCTCCCCCTCTGTTTCCAGACTGCTGTTTCTCCCCCTCTGTTTCCAGATTCCTGTTTCTGCCCCTCTGTTTCCAGCCTCCTGTTTCTGCCCCTCTGTTTCCAGACTCCTGTTTCCCCCCCTCTGTTTCCAGACTCCTGTTTCTCCCCCTCTGTTTCCAGGCTCCTGTTTCTGCCCCACTGTTTCCAGACTCCTCTTTCTGCCCCTCTGTTTCCAGCCTCCTGTTTCTCCGCCTCTGTTTCCAGACTCCTGTTTCTCACCCTCTGTTTCCACACTCCTGTTTCTGCCCCTCTGTTTCGAGCCTCCTGATTCTGCCCCTCTGTTTCCAGCCTCCTCTTTCTCACCCTCTGTTTCCTGACTCCTGTTTCTCCCCCTCTGTTTCCAGTCTCCTGTTTCTGCCCCTCTGTTTCCAGCCTCCTGTTTCTCCCCCTCTGTTTCCAGACTCCTGTTTCTCCCCCTCTGTTTCCAGACTCCTGTTTCTCCCCCTCTGTTTCCAGATTCCTGTTTCTGCCCCTCTGTTTCCAGCCTCCTGTTTCTGCCCCTCTGTTTCCAGACTCCTGTTTCCCCCCCTCTGTTTCCAGACTCCTGTTTCTCCCCCTCTGTTTCCAGGCTCCTGTTTCTGCCCCACTGTTTCCAGACTCCGGTTTCTGCCCCTCTGTTTCCAGCCTCCTGTTTCTCCGCCTCTGTTTCCAGACTCCTGTTTCTCCCCCTCTGTTTCCAGACTCCTGTTTCTGCCCCTCTGTATCCAGACTCCTGTTTCTGCCCCTCTGTTTCCAGCATCCTGTTTCTGCCCCTCTGTTTCCGGCCTCCTGTTTCTCCCCCTCTGTTTCCAGACTCCTGTTTCTCCTCCTCTGTTTCCAGACTCCTGTTTCTGACCCTCTGTTTCCAGACTCCTGTTTCTGCCCCTCTGTTTCCAGACTCCTGTTTCTCCCCCTCTGTTTGCAGACCCCTGATTCTCCCCCTCTGTTTTCAGACTCCTGTTTCTGCCCCTCTGTTTCCAGACTCCTGTTTCTCACCCTCTGTTTCCAGTCTCCTCTCTCTGCCCCTCTGTTTCCAGCCTCCTGTTTCTGCCCCTCTGTTTCCAGCCTCCTGTTTCTCTCCCTCTGTTTCCAGACTCCTGTTTCTCCCCCTCTGTTTCCAGACTCCTGTTTCTCCCCCTCTGTTTCCAGACTCCAATTTCTGCCCCTCTGTTTCCAGACTCCTGTTTCTCACCATCTGTTTCCAGACTCCTGTTTCTCCCCCTCTGTTTCCAGACTCCTGTTTCTGCCCCCCTGACAACAGCCTCCTGTTTCTCCCCCTCTGTTTCCACACTCCTGTTTCTGCCCCTCTGTTTCCAGACTCCTGTTTCTCCCCCTCTGTTTCCAGACTCCTGTTTCTGCCCCTCTGTTTCCAGACTCCTGTTTCTGCCTCTCTGTTTCCAGACTCCTGTTTCTCACCCTCTGTTTCCAGACTCCTGTTTCTGCCCCTCTGTTTCCAGACTCCTGTTTCTGCCCCTCTGTTTCCAGCCTCCTGTTTCTCACACTCTGTTTCCAGCCTCCTGTTTCTCCCCCTCTGTTTCCACACTCCTGTTTCTGCCCCTCTGTTTCGAGCCTCCTGATTCTGACCCTCTGTTTCCAGCCTCCTCTTTCTCACCCTCTGTTTCCTGACTCCTGTTTCTCCCCCTCTGTTTCCAGACTCCTGTTTCTGCCCCTCTGTTTCCAGCCTCCTGTTTCTCCCCCTCTGTTTCCACACTCCTGTTTCTGCCCCTCTGTTTCCAGACTCTTGTTTCTCCCCCTCTGTTTCCAGACTCCTGTTTCTGCCCCTCTGTTTCCAGACTCCTGTTTCTCCCCCTCTGTTTCCAGACTCCTGTTTCTCCCCCTCTGTTTCCACACTCCTGTTTCTGCCCCTCTGTTTCCAGACTCTTGTTTCTCCCCCACTGTTTCCAGACTCCAGTTTCTGACCCTCTGTTTCGAGACTCCTGTTTCTGCCTCTCTGTTTCCAGACTCCTGCTTCTCACCCTCTGTTTCCAGACTCCTGTTTCTGCCCCTCTGTTTCCAGGCTCCTGTTTCTGCCCCTCTGTATCCAGCCTCCTGTTTCTCCCCCTCTGTTTCCAGGCTCCTGTTTCTGCCCCTCTGTTTCCAGCCTCCTGTTTCTCCCCCTCTGTTTCCAGACTCCTGTTTCTCCCCCTCTGTTTCCAGACTCCTGTTTCTCCCCCTCTGTTTCCAGACTCCTGTTTCTGCCCCTCTGTTTCCAGCCTCCTGTTTCTGCCCCTCTGTTTCCAGCCTCCTGTTTCTCCCCCTCTGTTTCCAGACTCCAGTTTCTGCCCCTCTGTTTCCAGCCTCCTGTTTCTCCGCCTCTGTTTCCAGACTCCTGTTTCTCCCCCTCTGTTTCCAGACTCCTGTTTCTGCCCCTCTGTATCCAGACTCCTGTTTCTGCCCCTCTGTTTCCAGCATCCTGTTTCTGCCCCTCTGTTTCCGGCCTCCTGTTTCTCCCCCTCTGTTTCCAGACTCCTGTTTCTCCTCCTCTGTTTACAGACTCCTGTTTCTCCCCATCTGTTTTCAGACTCCTGTTTCTGCCCCTCTGTTTCCAGACTCCTTTTTCTCCCCCTCTGTTTCCAGACTCCTGTTTCTGCCCCTCTGTTTCCAGACTGCGGTTTCTGCCCTTCTGTTTCCAGACTCCTGTTTCTCACCCTCTGTTTCCAGACTCCTGTTTCTGCCGCTCTGTTTCCAGACTCCTGTTTCTGCCCCTCTGACTCCTGACTCCTGTTTCTGCCTCTCTGTTTGCAGACTCCTGTTTCTGCCCCTCTGTTTCCAGACTCCTGTTTCTGCCTCTCTGTTTGCAGACTCCTGTTTCTGCCCCTCTGTTTCCAGACTCCTGTTTCTCCCCCTCTGTTTCCAGAGTCCTGTTTCTCCCCCTCTGACTCCTGACTCCTGTTTCTCCCCCTCTGTTTCCGGACTCCTGTTTCTGCCCGTCTGTTTCCAGACTCCTGTTTTTGCCCCTCTGTTTCCAGACTCCGGTTTCTCACACTCTGTTTCCAGTCTCCTCTTTCTGCCCCTCTGTTTCCAGCCTCCTGTTTCTGCCCCTCTGTTTCCAGTCTCCTGTTTCTCTCCCTCTGTTTCCAGACTCCTGTTTCTCCCCCTCTGTTTCCAGACTCCTGTTTCTGCCCCTCTGTTTCCAGACTTCTGTTTTTCACCCTGTGTTCCCAGACTCCTGTTTCTCCCCCTCTGTTTCCAGCCTCCTGTTTCTCCCCACTGTTTCCAGACTCCTATTTCTGCCCTGTGTTTCCAGACTCCTGTTTCTCAACATCAGTTTCCAGACTCCTGTTTCTCCCCCTCTGTTTCCACACTCCTGTATCTCCCCCTCTGTTTCCAGACTCCTGTTTCTCCCCCTCTGTTTCCAGACTCCTGTTTCTGCCCCTCTGTTTCCAGACTCCTGTTTCTCCCCCTCTGTTTCCAGACTCCTGTTTCTGCCCCTCTGTTTCCAGTCTCCTGTTTCTGCCCCTCTGTTTCCAGACGCCTGTTTCTCCCCCTCTGTTTCCAGACTCCTGTTTCTCAACCTCTGTTTCCAGCCTCCTGAATCTCACCCTCTGTTTCCAGACTCCTGTTTCTGCCCCTCTGTTTCCAGACTCCTGTTTCTGCCCCTCTGTTTCCAGACTCCTGTTTCTGCCCCTCTGTTTCCAGACTCCTGTTTCTGCCCCTCTGTTTCCAGACTCCTGTTTCTGCCCCTCTGTTTCCAGCCTCCTGTTTCTGCCCCTCTGTTTCCAGACTCCTGTTTCTCCCCCTCTGTTTGCAGACCCCTGATTCTCCCCCTCTGTTTTCAGACTCCTGTTTCTGCCCCTCTGTTTCCAGACTCCTGTTTCTCACCCTCTGTTTCCAGTCTCCTCTCTCTGCCCCTCTGTTTCCAGACTCCTGTTTCTCTCCCTCTGTTTCCAGACTCCTGTTTCTCCCCCTCTGTTTCCAGACTCCTGTTTCTGCCCCTCTGTTTCCAGACTTCTGTTTCTCCCCCTGTGTTTTCAGACTCCTGTTTCTCCCCCTCTGTTTCCAGACTCCTGTTTCTCCCCCTCTGTTTCCAGACTCCAATTTCTGCCCCTCTGTTTCCAGACTCCTGTTTCTCACCATCTGTTTCCAGACTCCTGTTTCTCCCCCTCTGTTTCCAGACTCCTGTTTCTGCCCCTCTGTTTCCAGCCTCCTGTTTCTCCCCCTCTGTTTCCACACTCCTGTTTCTGCCCCTCTGTTTCCAGACTCTTGTTTCTCCCCCTCTGTTTCCAGACTCCTGTTTCTGCCCCTCTGTTTCCAGACTCCTGTTTCTGCCTCTCTGTTTCCAGACTACTGTTTCTCACCCTCTGTTTCCAGACTGCTGTTTCTGCCCCTCTGTTTCGAGCCTCCTGATTCTGATCCTCTGTTTCCAGCCTCCTCTTTCTCACCCTCTGTTTCCTGACTCCTGTTTCTCCCCCTCTGTTTCCAGACTCCTGTTTCTGCCCCTCTGTTTCCAGCCTCCTGTTTCTCCCCCTCTGTTTCCACACTCCTGTTTCTGCCCCTCTGTTTCCAGACTCTTGTTTCTCCCCCTCTGTTTCCAGACTCCTGTTTCTGCCCCTCTGTTTCCAGCCTCCTGTTTCTCTTCCTCTGTTTCCAGACTCCTGTTTCTCCCCCTCTGTTTCCAGAGTCCTGTTTCTGCCCCTCTGTTTCCAGACTTCTGTTTCTCCCCCTGTGTTTTCAGACTCCTGTTTCTCCCCCTCTGTTTCCAGACTCCAGTTTCTCCCCCTCTGTTTCCAGACTCCAATTTCTGCCCCTCTGTTTCCAGACTCCTGTTTCTCACCATCTGTTTCCAGACTCCTGTTTCTCCCCCTCTGTTTCCAGACTCCTGTTTCTGCCCCTCTGTTTCCAGCCTCCTGTTTCTCCCCCTCTGTTTCCAGACTCCTGTTTCTCCCCCTCTGTTTCCAGACTCCTGTTTCTCCCCCTCTGTTTCCAGACTCCTGTTTCTGCCCCTCTGTTTCCAGCCTCCTGTTACTGCCCCTCTGTTTCCAGCCTCCTGTTTCTCCCCCTCTGTTTCCAGACTCCAGTTTCTGCTCCTCTGTTTCCAGACTCCTGTTTCTGCCTCTCTGTTTCCAGACTCCTGTTTCTCACCCTCTGTTTCCACACTCCTGTTTCTGCCCCTCTGTTTCGAGCCTCCTGATTCTGCCCCTCTGTTTCCAGCCTCCTCTTTCTCACCCTCTGTTTCCTGACTCCTGTTTCTCCCCTTCTGTTTCCAGTCTCCTGTTTCTGCCCCTCTGTTTCCAGCCTCCTGTTTCTCCCCCTCTGTTTCCAGACTCCTGTTTCTCCCCCTCTGTTTCCAGACTGCTGTTTCTCCCCCTCTGTTTCCAGATTCCTGTTTCTGCCCCTCTGTTTCCAGCCTCCTGTTTCTGCCCCTCTGTTTCCAGACTCCTGTTTCCCCCCCTCTGTTTCCAGACTCCTGTTTCTCCCCCTCTGTTTCCAGGCTCCTGTTTCTGCCCCACTGTTTCCAGACTCCTCTTTCTGCCCCTCTGTTTCCAGCCTCCTGTTTCTCCGCCTCTGTTTCCAGACTCCTGTTTCTCACCCTCTGTTTCCACACTCCTGTTTCTGCCCCTCTGTTTCGAGCCTCCTGATTCTGCCCCTCTGTTTCCAGCCTCCTCTTTCTCACCCTCTGTTTCCTGACTCCTGTTTCTCCCCCTCTGTTTCCAGTCTCCAGTTTCTGCCCCTCTGTTTCCAGCCTCCTGTTTCTCCCCCTCTGTTTCCAGACTCCTGTTTCTCCCCCTCTGTTTCCAGACTCCTGTTTCTCCCCCTCTGTTTCCAGATTCCTGTTTCTGCCCCTCTGTTTCCAGCCTCCTGTTTCTGCCCCTCTGTTTCCAGACTCCTGTTTCCCCCCCTCTGTTTCCAGACTCCTGTTTCTCCCCCTCTGTTTCCAGGCTCCTGTTTCTGCCCCACTGTTTCCAGACTCCGGTTTCTGCCCCTCTGTTTCCAGCCTCCTGTTTCTCCGCCTCTGTTTCCAGACTCCTGTTTCTCCCCCTCTGTTTCCAGACTCCTGTTTCTGCCCCTCTGTATCCAGACTCCTGTTTCTGCCCCTCTGTTTCCAGCATCCTGTTTCTGCCCCTCTGTTTCCGGCCTCCTGTTTCTCCCCCTCTGTTTCCAGACTCCTGTTTCTCCTCCTCTGTTTCCAGACTCCTGTTTCTGACCCTCTGTTTCCAGACTCCTGTTTCTGCCCCTCTGTTTCCAGACTCCTGTTTCTCCCCCTCTGTTTGCAGACCCCTGATTCTCCCCCTCTGTTTTCAGACTCCTGTTTCTGCCCCTCTGTTTCCAGACTCCTGTTTCTCACCCTCTGTTTCCAGTCTCCTCTCTCTGCCCCTCTGTTTCCAGCCTCCTGTTTCTGCCCCTCTGTTTCCAGCCTCCTGTTTCTCTCCCTCTGTTTCCAGACTCCTGTTTCTCCCCCTCTGTTTCCAGACTCCTGTTTCTCCCCCTCTGTTTCCAGACTCCAATTTCTGCCCCTCTGTTTCCAGACTCCTGTTTCTCACCATCTGTTTCCAGACTCCTGTTTCTCCCCCTCTGTTTCCAGACTCCTGTTTCTGCCCCCCTGACAACAGCCTCCTGTTTCTCCCCCTCTGTTTCCACACTCCTGTTTCTGCCCCTCTGTTTCCAGACTCCTGTTTCTCCCCCTCTGTTTCCAGACTCCTGTTTCTGCCCCTCTGTTTCCAGACTCCTGTTTCTGCCTCTCTGTTTCCAGACTCCTGTTTCTCACCCTCTGTTTCCAGACTCCTGTTTCTGCCCCTCTGTTTCCAGACTCCTGTTTCTGCCCCTCTGTTTCCAGCCTCCTGTTTCTCACACTCTGTTTCCAGCCTCCTGTTTCTCCCCCTCTGTTTCCACACTCCTGTTTCTGCCCCTCTGTTTCGAGCCTCCTGATTCTGACCCTCTGTTTCCAGCCTCCTCTTTCTCACCCTCTGTTTCCTGACTCCTGTTTCTCCCCCTCTGTTTCCAGACTCCTGTTTCTGCCCCTCTGTTTCCAGCCTCCTGTTTCTCCCCCTCTGTTTCCACACTCCTGTTTCTGCCCCTCTGTTTCCAGACTCTTGTTTCTCCCCCTCTGTTTCCAGACTCCTGTTTCTGCCCCTCTGTTTCCAGACTCCTGTTTCTGCCCCTCTGTTTCCAGACTCCTGTTTCTCCCCCTCTGTTTCCACACTCCTGTTTCTGCCCCTCTGTTTCCAGACTCTTGTTTCTCCCCCACTGTTTCCAGACTCCAGTTTCTGACCCTCTGTTTCGAGACTCCTGTTTCTGCCTCTCTGTTTCCAGACTCCTGCTTCTCACCCTCTGTTTCCAGACTCCTGTTTCTGCCCCTCTGTTTCCAGGCTCCTGTTTCTGCCCCTCTGTATCCAGCCTCCTGTTTCTCCCCCTCTGTTTCCAGGCTCCTGTTTCTGCCCCTCTGTTTCCAGCCTCCTGTTTCTCCCCCTCTGTTTCCAGACTCCTGTTTCTCCCCCTCTGTTTCCAGACTCCTGTTTCTCCCCCTCTGTTTCCAGACTCCTGTTTCTGCCCCTCTGTTTCCAGCCTCCTGTTTCTGCCCCTCTGTTTCCAGCCTCCTGTTTCTCCCCCTCTGTTTCCAGACTCCAGTTTCTGCCCCTCTGTTTCCAGCCTCCTGTTTCTCCGCCTCTGTTTCCAGACTCCTGTTTCTCCCCCTCTGTTTCCAGACTCCTGTTTCTGCCCCTCTGTATCCAGACTCCTGTTTCTGCCCCTCTGTTTCCAGCATCCTGTTTCTGCCCCTCTGTTTCCGGCCTCCTGTTTCTCCCCCTCTGTTTCCAGACTCCTGTTTCTCCTCCTCTGTTTACAGACTCCTGTTTCTCCCCATCTGTTTTCAGACTCCTGTTTCTGCCCCTCTGTTTCCAGACTCCTTTTTCTCCCCCTCTGTTTCCAGACTCCTGTTTCTGCCCCTCTGTTTCCAGACTGCGGTTTCTGCCCTTCTGTTTCCAGACTCCTGTTTCTCACCCTCTGTTTCCAGACTCCTGTTTCTGCCGCTCTGTTTCCAGACTCCTGTTTCTGCCCCTCTGACTCCTGACTCCTGTTTCTGCCTCTCTGTTTGCAGACTCCTGTTTCTGCCCCTCTGTTTCCAGACTCCTGTTTCTGCCTCTCTGTTTGCAGACTCCTGTTTCTGCCCCTCTGTTTCCAGACTCCTGTTTCTCCCCCTCCGTTTCCAGAGTCCTGTTTCTCCCCCTCTGACTCCTGACTCCTGTTTCTCCCCCTCTGTTTCCGGACTCCTGTTTCTGCCCGTCTGTTTCCAGACTCCTGTTTTTGCCCCTCTGTTTCCAGACTCCGGTTTCTCACACTCTGTTTCCAGTCTCCTCTTTCTGCCCCTCTGTTTCCAGCCTCCTGTTTCTGCCCCTCTGTTTCCAGTCTCCTGTTTCTCTCCCTCTGTTTCCAGACTCCTGTTTCTCCCCCTCTGTTTCCAGACTCCTGTTTCTGCCCCTCTGTTTCCAGACTTCTGTTTTTCACCCTGTGTTCCCAGACTCCTGTTTCTCCCCCTCTGTTTCCAGCCTCCTGTTTCTCCCCACTGTTTCCAGACTCCTATTTCTGCCCTGTGTTTCCAGACTCCTGTTTCTCAACATCAGTTTCCAGACTCCTGTTTCTCCCCCTCTGTTTCCACACTCCTGTATCTCCCCCTCTGTTTCCAGACTCCTGTTTCTCCCCCTCTGTTTCCAGACTCCTGTTTCTGCCCCTCTGTTTCCAGACTCCTGTTTCTCCCCCTCTGTTTCCAGACTCCTGTTTCTGCCCCTCTGTTTCCAGTCTCCTGTTTCTGCCCCTCTGTTTCCAGACGCCTGTTTCTCCCCCTCTGTTTCCAGACTCCTGTTTCTCAACCTCTGTTTCCAGCCTCCTGAATCTCACCCTCTGTTTCCAGACTCCTGTTTCTGCCACTCTGTTTCCAGACTCCTGTTTCTGCCCCTCTGTTTCCAGACTCCTGTTTCTGCCCCTCTGTTTCCAGACTCCTGTTTCTGCCCCTCTGTTTCCAGACTCCTGTTTCTGCCCCTCTGTTTCCAGCCTCCTGTTTCTGCCCCTCTGTTTCCAGACTCCTGTTTCTCCCCCTCTGTTTGCAGACCCCTGATTCTCCCCCTCTGTTTTCAGACTCCTGTTTCTGCCCCTCTGTTTCCAGACTCCTGTTTCTCACCCTCTGTTTCCAGTCTCCTCTCTCTGCCCCTCTGTTTCCAGACTCCTGTTTCTCTCCCTCTGTTTCCAGACTCCTGTTTCTCCCCCTCTGTTTCCAGACTCCTGTTTCTGCCCCTCTGTTTCCAGACTTCTGTTTCTCCCCCTGTGTTTTCAGACTCCTGTTTCTCCCCCTCTGTTTCCAGACTCCTGTTTCTCCCCCTCTGTTTCCAGACTCCAATTTCTGCCCCTCTGTTTCCAGACTCCTGTTTCTCACCATCTGTTTCCAGACTCCTGTTTCTCCCCCTCTGTTTCCAGACTCCTGTTTCTGCCCCTCTGTTTCCAGCCTCCTGTTTCTCCCCCTCTGTTTCCACACTCCTGTTTCTGCCCCTCTGTTTCCAGACTCTTGTTTCTCCCCCTCTGTTTCCAGACTCCTGTTTCTGCCCCTCTGTTTCCAGACTCCTGTTTCTGCCTCTCTGTTTCCAGACTACTGTTTCTCACCCTCTGTTTCCAGACTGCTGTTTCTGCCCCTCTGTTTCGAGCCTCCTGATTCTGATCCTCTGTTTCCAGCCTCCTCTTTCTCACCCTCTGTTTCCTGACTCCTGTTTCTCCCCCTCTGTTTCCAGACTCCTGTTTCTGCCCCTCTGTTTCCAGCCTCCTGTTTCTCCCCCTCTGTTTCCACACTCCTGTTTCTGCCCCTCTGTTTCCAGACTCTTGTTTCTCCCCCTCTGTTTCCAGACTCCTGTTTCTGCCCCTCTGTTTCCAGACTCCTGTTTCTGCCCCTCTGTTTCCAGCCTCCTGTTTCTCCCCCTCTGTTTCCAGACTCCTGATTCTCCCCCTCTGTTTCCAGACTCTTGTTTCTCCCCCTCTGTTTCCACACTCCTGTTTCTGCCCCTCTGTTTCCAGACTCATGTTTCTCCCCCACTGTTTCCAGACTCCAGTTTCTGACCCTCTGTTTCGAGAGTCCAGTTTCTGCCTCTCTGTTTCCAGACTCCTGCTTCTCACCCTCTGTTTCCAGACTCCTGTTTCTGCCCCTCTGTTTCCAGGCTCCTGTTTCTGCCCCTCTGTATCCAGCCTCCTGTTTCTCCCCCTCTGTTTCCAGGCTCCTGTTTCTGCCCCTCTGTTTCCAGCCTCCTGTTTCTCCCCCTCTGTTTCCAGACTCCTGTTTCTCCCCCTCTGTTTCCAGACTCCTGTTTCTCCCCCTCTGTTTCCAGACTCCTGTTTCTGCCCCTCTGTTTCCAGCCTCCACTTACTGCCCCTCTGTTTCCAGCCTCCTGTTTCTCCCCCTCTGTTTCCAGACTCCAGTTTCTGCTCCTCTGTTTCCAGACTCCTGTTTCTACCTCTCTGTTTCCAGACTCCTGTTTCTCACCCTCTGTTTCCACACTCCTGTTTCTGCCCCTCTGTTTCGAGCCTCCTGATTCTGCCCCTCTGTTTCCAGCCTCCTCTTTCTCACCCTCTGTTTCCTGACTCCTGTTTCTCCCCCTCTGTTTCCAGTCTCCTGTTTCTGCCCCTCTGTTTCCAGCCTCCTGTTTCTCCCCCTCTGATTCCAGACTCCTGTTTCTCCCCCTCTGTTTCCAGACTCCTGTTTCTCCCCCTCTGTTTCCAGATTCCTGTTTCTGCCCCTCTGTTTCCAGCCTCCTGTTTCTGCCCCTCTGTTTCCAGACTCCTGTTTCCCCCCCTCTGTTTCTAGACTCCTGTTTCTCCCCCTCTGTTTCCAGGCTCCTGTTTCTGCCCCACTGTTTCCAGACTCCTCTTTCTGCCCCTCTGTTTCCAGCCTCCTGTTTCTCCGCCTCTGTTTCCAGACTCCTGTTTCTCCCCCTCTGTTTCCAGACTCCTGTTTCTGCCCCTCTGTATCCAGACTCCTGTTTCTGCCCCTCTGTTTCCAGCATCCTGTTTCTGCCCCTCTGTTTCCGGCCTCCTGTTTCTCCCCCTCTGTTTCCAGACTCCTGTTTCTCCTCCTCTGTTTCCAGACTCCTGTTTCTGACCCTCTGTTTCCAGACTCCTGTTTCTGCCCCTCTGTTTCCAGACTCCTGTTTCTCCCCCTCTGTTTGCAGACCCCTGATTCTCCCCCTCTGTTTTCAGACTCCTGTTTCTGCCCCTCTGTTTCCAGACTCCTGTTTCTCACCCTCTGTTTCCAGTCTTCTCTCTCTGCCCCTCTGTTTCCAGCCTCCTGTTTCTGCCCCTCTGTTTCCAGCCTCCTGTTTCTCTCCCTCTGTTTCCAGACTCCTGTTTCTGCCCCTCTGTTTCCAGACTTCTGTTTCTCACCCTGTGTTTTCAGACTCCTGTTTCTCCCCCTCTGTTTCCAGACTCCTGTTTCTCCCCCTCTGTTTCCAGACTCCAATTTCTGCCCCTCTGTTTCCAGACTCCTGTTTCTCACCATCTGTTTCCAGCCTCCTGTTTCTCCCCCTCTGTTTCCAGACTCCTGTTTCTGCCCCCCTGACAACAGCCTCCTGTTTCTCCCCCTCTGTTTCCACACTCCTGTTTCTGCCCCTCTGTTTCCAGACTCTTGTTTCTCCCCCTCTGTTTCCAGACTCCTGTTTCTGCCCCTCTGTTTCCAGACTCCTGTTTCTGCCTCTCTGTTTCCAGCCTCCTCTTTCTCACCCTCTGTTTCCTGACTCCTGTTTCTCCCCCTCTGTTTCCAGACTCCTGTTTCTGCCCCTCTGTTTCCAGCCTCCTGTTTCTCCCCCTCTGTTTCCACACTCCTGTTTCTGCCCCTCTGTTTCCAGACTCTTGTTTCTCCCCCTCTGTTTCCAGACTCCTGTTTCTGCCCCTCTGTTTCCAGACTCCTGTTTCTGCCCCTCTGTTTCCAGACTCCTGTTTCTCCCCCTCTGTTTCCACACTCCTGTTTCTGCCCCTCTGTTTCCAGACTCTTGTTTCTCCCCCACTGTTTCCAGACTCCAGTTTCTGACCCTCTGTTTCGAGACTCCTGTTTCTGCCTCTCTGTTTCCAGACTCCTGCTTCTCACCCTCTGTTTCCAGACTCCTGTTTCTGCCCCTCTGTTTCCAGGCTCCTGTTTCTGCCCCTCTGTATCCAGCCTCCTGTTTCTCCCCCTCTGTTTCCAGGCTCCTGTTTCTGCCCCTCTGTTTCCAGCCTCCTGTTTCTCCCCCTCTGTTTCCAGACTCCTGTTTCTCCCCCTCTGTTTCCAGACTCCTGTTTCTCCCCCTCTGTTTCCAGACTCCTGTTTCTGCCCCTCTGTTTCCAGCCTCCTGTTTCTGCCCCTCTGTTTCCAGCCTCCTGTTTCTCCCCCTCTGTTTCCAGACTCCAGTTTCTGCCCCCCTGTTTCCAGCCTCCTGTTTCTCCGCCTCTGTTTCCAGACTCCTGTTTCTCCCCCTCTGTTTCCAGACTCCTGTTTCTGCCCCTCTGTATCCAGACTCCTGTTTCTGCCCCTCTGTTTCCAGCATCCTGTTTCTGCCCCTCTGTTTCCGGCCTCCTGTTTCTCCCCCTCTGTTTCCAGACTCCTGTTTCTCCTCCTCTGTTTACAGACTCCTGTTTCTCCCCATCTGTTTTCAGACTCCTGTTTCTGCCCCTCTGTTTCCAGACTCCTTTTTCTCCCCCTCTGTTTCCAGACTCCTGTTTCTGCCCCTCTGTTTCCAGACTCCGGTTTCTGCCCTTCTGTTTCCAGACTCTTGTTTCTCACCCTCTGTTTCCAGACTCCTGTTTCTGCCGCTCTGTTTCCAGACTCCTGTTTCTCCCCCTCTGACTCCTGACTCCTGTTTCTGCCTCTCTGTTTGCAGACTCCTGTTTCTGCCCCTCT
This sequence comes from Carcharhinus amblyrhynchos, assembly GCF_965287045.1. Classification (NCBI taxonomy): domain Eukaryota; kingdom Metazoa; phylum Chordata; class Chondrichthyes; order Carcharhiniformes; family Carcharhinidae; genus Carcharhinus; species Carcharhinus amblyrhynchos. The sequence goes on from NW_027649986.1 coordinate 135,564, forward strand.
GTTTCCAGACTCCTGTTTCTCCCCCTCTGTTTCCAGAGTCCTGTTTCTCCCCCTCTGACTCCTGACTCCTGTTTCTCCCCCTCTGTTTCCGGACTCCTGTTTCTGCGGCTCTGTTTCCAGACTCCGGTTCCTCACACTCTGTTTCCAGTCTCCTCTTTCTGCCCCTCTGTTTCCAGACTCCTGTTTCTCCCCCTCTGTTTGCAGACCCCTGATTCTCCCCCTCTGTTTTCAGACTCCTGTTTCTGCCCCTCTGTTTCCAGACTCCTGTTTCTCTCCCTCTGTTTCCAGACTCCTGTTTCTGCCCCTCTGTTTCCAGACTTCTGTTTCTCAACCTGTGTTTTCAGACTCCTGTTTCTCCCCCTCTGTTTCCAGACTCCTGTTTCTCCCCCTCTGTTTCCAGACTCCAATTTCTGCCCCTCTGTTTCCAGACTCCTGTTTCTCACCATCTGTTTCCAGACTCCTGTTTCTCCCCCTCTGTTTCCAGACTCCTGTTTCTGCCCCCCTGTCAACAGCCTCCTGTTTCTCCCCCTCTGTTTCCACACTCCTGTTTCTGCCCCTCTGTTTCCAGACTCTTGTTTCTCCCCCTCTGTTTCCAGACTCCTGTTTCTGCCCCTCTGTTTCCAGACTCCTGTTTCTGCCTCTCTGTTTCCAGCCTCCTCTTTCTCACCCTCTGTTTCCTGACTCCTGTTTCTCCCCCTCTGTTTCCAGACTCCTGTTTCTGCCCCTCTGTTTCCAGCCTCCTGTTTCTCCCCCTCTGTTTCCACACTCCTGTTTCTGCCCCTCTGTTTCCAGACTCTTGTTTCTCCCCCTCTGTTTCCAGACTCCTGTTTCTGCCCCTCTGTTTCCAGACTCCTGTTTCTGCCCCTCTGTTTCCAGACTCCTGTTTCTCCCCCTCTGTTTCCACACTCCTGTTTCTGCCCCTCTGTTTCCAGACTCTTGTTTCTCCCCCACTGTTTCCAGACTCCAGTTTCTGACCCTCTGTTTCGAGACTCCTGTTTCTGCCTCTCTGTTTCCAGACTCCTGCTTCTCACCCTCTGTTTCCAGACTCCTGTTTCTGCCCCTCTGTTTCCAGGCTCCTGTTTCTGCCCCTCTGTATCCAGCCTCCTGTTTCTCCCCCTCTGTTTCCAGGCTCCTGTTTCTGCCCCTCTGTTTCCAGCCTCCTGTTTCTCCCCCTCTGTTTCCAGACTCCTGTTTCTCCCCCTCTGTTTCCAGACTCCTGTTTCTCCCCCTCTGTTTCCAGACTCCTGTTTCTGCCCCTCTGTTTCCAGCCTCCTGTTTCTGCCCCTCTGTTTCCAGCCTCCTGTTTCTCCCCCTCTGTTTCCAGACTCCAGTTTCTGCCCCCCTGTTTCCAGCCTCCTGTTTCTCCGCCTCTGTTTCCAGACTCCTGTTTCTCCCCCTCTGTTTCCAGACTCCTGTTTCTGCCCCTCTGTATCCAGACTCCTGTTTCTGCCCCTCTGTTTCCAGCATCCTGTTTCTGCCCCTCTGTTTCCGGCCTCCTGTTTCTCCCCCTCTGTTTCCAGACTCCTGTTTCTCCTCCTCTGTTTACAGACTCCTGTTTCTCCCCATCTGTTTTCAGACTCCTGTTTCTCCCCCTCTGTTTCCAGACTCCTGTTTCTGCCCCTCTGTTTCCAGCCTCCTGTTTCTGCCCCTCTGTTTCCAGCCTCCTGTTTCTCCCCCTCTGTTTCCAGACTCCAGTTTCTGCCCCCCTGTTTCCAGCCTCCTGTTTCTCCGCCTCTGTTTCCAGACTCCTGTTTCTCCCCCTCTGTTTCCAGACTCCTGTTTCTGCCCCTCTGTATCCAGACTCCTGTTTCTGCCCCTCTGTTTCCAGCATCCTGTTTCTGCCCCTCTGTTTCCGGCCTCCTGTTTCTCCCCCTCTGTTTCCAGACTCCTGTTTCTCCTCCTCTGTTTACAGACTCCTGTTTCTCCCCATCTGTTTTCAGACTCCTGTTTCTGCCCCTCTGTTTCCAGACTCCTTTTTCTCCCCCTCTGTTTCCAGACTCCTGTTTCTGCCCCTCTGTTTCCAGACTCCGGTTTCTGCCCTTCTGTTTCCAGACTCTTGTTTCTCACCCTCTGTTTCCAGACTCCTGTTTCTGCCGCTCTGTTTCCAGACTCCTGTTTCTCCCCCTCTGACTCCTGACTCCTGTTTCTGCCTCTCTGTTTGCAGACTCCTGTTTCTGCCCCTCTGTTTCCAGACTCCTGTTTCTCCCCCTCTGTTTCCAGAGTCCTGTTTCTCCCCCTCTGACTCCTGACTCCTGTTTCTCCCCCTCTGTTTCCGGACTCCTGTTTCTGCCGCTCTGTTTCCAGACTCCGGTTCCTCACACTCTGTTTCCAGTCTCCTCTTTCTGCCCCTCTGTTTCCAGACTCCTGTTTCTCCCCCTCTGTTTGCAGACCCCTGATTCTCCCCCTCTGTTTTCAGACTCCTGTTTCTGCCCCTCTGTTTCCAGACTCCTGTTTCTCACCCTCTGTTTCCAGTCTCCTCTCTCTGCCCCTCTGTTTCCAGCCTCCTGTTTCTGCCCCTCTGTTTCCAGCCTCCTGTTTCTCTCCCTCTGTTTCCAGACTCCTGTTTCTGCCCCTCTGTTTCCAGACTTCTGTTTCTCACCCTGTGTTTTCAGACTCCTGTTTCTCCCCCTCTGTTTCCAGACTCCTGTTTCTCCCCCTCTGTTTCCAGACTCCAATTTCTGCCCCTCTGTTTCCAGACTCCTGTTTCTCACCATCTGTTTCCAGACTCCTGTTTCTCCCCCTCTGTTTCCAGACTCCTGTTTCTGCCCCCCTGACAACAGCCTCCTGTTTCTCCCCCTCTGTTTCCACACTCCTGTTTCTGCCCCTCTGTTTCCAGACTCTTGTTTCTCCCCCTCTGTTTCCAGACTCCTGTTTCTGCCCCTCTGTTTCCAGACTCCTGTTTCTGCCTCTCTGTTTCCAGCCTCCTCTTTCTCACCCTCTGTTTCCTGACTCCTGTTTCTCCCCCTCTGTTTCCAGGCTCCTGTTTCTGCCCCTCTGTTTCCAGCCTCCTGTTTCTCCCCCTCTGTTTCCACACTCCTGTTTCTGCCCCTCTGTTTCCAGATTCTTGTTTCTCCCCCTCTGTTTCCAGACTCCTGTTTCTGCCCCTCTGTTTCCAGACTCCTGTTTCTGCCCCTCTGTTTCCACACTCCTGTTTCTCCCCCACTGTTTCCAGACTCCAGTTTCTGACCCTCTGTTTCGAGACTCCTGTTTCTGCCTCTCTGTTTCCAGACTCCTGCTTCTCACCCTCTGTTTCCAGACTCCTGTTTCTGCCCCTCTGTTTCCAGGCTCCTGTTTCTGCCCCTCTGTATCCAGCCTCCTGTTTCTCCCCCTCTGTTTCCAGGCTCCTGTTTCTGCCCCTCTGTTTCCAGCCTCCTGTTTCTCCCCCTCTGTTTCCAGACTCCTGTTTCTCCCCCTCTGTTTCCAGACTCCTGTTTCTCCCCCTCTGTTTCCAGACTCCTGTTTCTGCCCCTCTGTTTCCAGCCTCCTGTTTCTGCCCCTCTGTTTCCAGCCTCCTGTTTCTCCCCCTCTGTTTTCAGGCTCCAGTTTCTGCCCCCCTGTTTCCAGCCTCCTGTTTCTCCGCCTCTGTTTCCAGACTCCTGTTTCTCCCCCTCTGTTTCCAGACTCCTGTTTCTGCCCCTCTGTATCCAGACTCCTGTTTCTGCCCCTCTGTTTCCAGCATCCTGTTTCTGCCCCTCTGTTTCCGGCCTCCTGTTTCTCCCCCTCTGTTTCCAGACTCCTGTTTCTCCTCCTCTGTTTACAGACTCCTGTTTCTCCCCATCTGTTTTCAGACTCCTGTTTCTGCCCCTCTGTTTCCAGACTCCTTTTTCTCCCCCTCTGTTTCCAGACTCCTGTTTCTGCCCCTCTGTTTCCAGACTCCGGTTTCTGCCCTTCTGTTTCCAGACTCCTGTTTCTCACCCTCTGTTTCCAGACTCCTGTTTCTGCCGCTCTGTTTCCAGACTCCTGTTTCTCCCCCTCTGACTCCTGACTCCTGTTTCTGCCTCTCTGTTTGCAGACTCCTGTTTCTGCCCCTCTGTTTCCAGACTCCTGTTTCTCCCCCTCTGTTTCCAGAGTCCTGTTTCTCCCCCTCTGACTCCTGACTACTGTTTCTCCCCCTCTGTTTCCGGACTCCTGTTTCTGCCCCTCTGTTTCCAGACTCCGGTTCCTCACACTCTGTTTCCAGTCTCCTCTTTCTGCCCCTCTGTTTCCAGCCTCCTGTTTCTGCCCCTCTGTTTCCAGTCTCCTGTTTCTCTCCCTCTGTTTCCAGACTCCTGTTTCTCCCCCTCTGTTTCCAGACTCCTGTTTTTGCCCCTCTGTTTCCAGACTCCGGTTTCTCACACTCTGTTTCCAGTCTCCTCTTTCTGCCCCTCTGTTTCCAGCCTCCTGTTTCTGCCCCTCTGTTTCCAGTCTCCTGTTTCTCTCCCTCTGTTTCCAGACTCCTGTTTCTCCCCCTCTGTTTCCAGACTCCTGTTTCTGCCCCTCTGTTTCCAGACTTCTGTTTCTCACCCTGTGTTCCCAGACTCCTGTTTCTCCCCCTCTGTTTCCAGCCTCCTGTTTCTCCCCACTGTTTCCAGACTCCTATTTCTGCCCTGTGTTTCCAGACTCCTGTTTCTCAACATCAGTTTCCAGACTCCTGTTTCTCCCCCTCTGTTTCCACACTCCTGTATCTCCCCCTCTGTTTCCAGACTCCTGTTTCTGCCCCTCTGTTTCCAGTCTCCTGTTTCTGCCCCTCTGTTTCCAGACGCCTGTTTCTCCCCCTCTGTTTCCAGACTCCTGTTTCTCAACCTCTGTTTCCAGCCTCCTGAATCTCACCCTCTGTTTCCAGCCTCCTGTTTCTCCCCCTCTGTTTCCACACTCCTGTTTCTGCCTCTCTGTTTCCAGACTCCTGTTTCTCCCGCTCTGTTTCCAGACTCCTGTTTCTGCCCCTCTGTTTCCACACTCCTGTTTCTGCCCCACTGTTTCCAGACTCCTGTTTCTCACCCTCTGTTTCCAGACTCCTGTTTCTCCCCCTCTGTTTCCAGACTCCTGTTTCTCCCCCTCTGTTTGCAGACCCCTGATTCTCCCCCTCTGTTTTCAGACTCCTGTTTCTGCCCCTCTGTTTCCAGACTCCTGTTTCTCACCCTCTGTTTCCAGTCTCCTCTCTCTGCCCCTCTGTTTCCAGCCTCCTGTTTCTGCCCCTCTGTTTCCAGCCTCCTGTTTCTCTCCCTCTGTTTCCAGACTCCTGTTTCTCCCCCTCTGTTTCCAGACTCCTGTTTCTGCCCCTCTGTTTCCAGACTTCTGTTTCTCACCCTGTGTTTTCAGACTCCTGTTTCTCCCCCTCTGTTTCCAGACTCCTGTTTCTCCCCCTCTGTTTCCAGACTCCAATTTCTGCCCCTCTGTTTCCAGACTCATGTTTCTCCCCCTCTGTTTCCAGACTCCTGTTTCTGCCCCTCTGTTTCCAGCCTCCTGTTTCTCCCCCTCTGTTTCCACACTCCTGTTTCTGCCCCTCTGTTTCCAGACTCTTGTTTCTCCCCCTCTGTTTCCAGACTCCTGTTTCTGCCCCTCTGTTTCCAGACTCCTGTTTCTGCCTCTCTGTTTCCAGACTCCTGTTTCTCACCCTCTGTTTCCAGACTGCTGTTTCTGCCCCTCTGTTTCGAGCCTCCTGATTCTGATCCTCTGTTTCCAGCCTCCTCTTTCTCACCCTCTGTTTCCTGACTCCTGTTTCTCCCCCTCTGTTTCCAGACTCCTGTTTCTGCCCCTCTGTTTCCAGCCTCCTGTTTCTCCCCCTCTGTTTCCACACTCCTGTTTCTGCCCCTCTGTTTCCAGACTCTTGTTTCTCCCCCTCTGTTTCCAGACTCCTGTTTCTGCCCCTCTGTTTCCAGACTCCTGTTTCTGCCCCTCTGTTTCCAGCCTCCTGTTTCTCCCCCTCTGTTTCCAGACTCCTGATTCTCCCCCTCTGTTTCCAGACTCCTGTTTCTCCCCCTCTGTTTCCACACTCCTGTTTCTGCCCCTCTGTTTCCAGACTCATGTTTCTCCCCCACTGTTTCCAGACTCCAGTTTCTGACCCTCTGTTTCGAGAGTCCTGTTTCTGCCTCTCTGTTTCCAGACTCCTGCTTCTCACCCTCTGTTTCCAGACTCCTGTTTCTGCCCCTCTGTTTCCAGGCTCCTGTTTCTGCCCCTCTGTATCCAGCCTCCTGTTTCTCCCCCTCTGTTTCCAGGCTCCTGTTTCTGCCCCTCTGTTTCCAGCCTCCTGTTTCTCCCCCTCTGTTTCCAGACTCCTGTTTCTCCCCCTCTGTTTCCAGACTCCTGTTTCTCCCCCTCTGTTTCCAGACTCCTGTTTCTGCCCCTCTGTTTCCAGCCTCCTGTTTCTGCCCCTCTGTTTCCAGCCTCCTGTTTCTCCCCCACTGTTTCCAGACTCCAGTTTCTGCTCCTCTGTTTCCAGACTCCTGTTTCTGCCTCTCTGTTTCCAGACTCCTGTTTCTCACCCTCTGTTTCCAGACTCCTGTTTCTGCCCCTCTGCTTCGAGCCTCCTGATTCTGCCCCTCTGTTTCCAGCCTCCTCTTTCTCACCCTCTGTTTCCTGACTCCTGTTTCTCCCCCTCTGTTTCCAGGCTCCAGTTTCTGCCCCTCTGTTTCCAGCCTCCTGTTTCTCCCCCTCTGTTTCCAGACTCCTGTTTCTCCCCCTCTGTTTCCAGACTCCTGTTTCTCCCCCTCTGTTTCCAGATTCCTGTTTCTGCCCCTCTGTTTCCAGCCTCCTGTTTCTGCCCCTCTGTTTCCAGACTCCTGTTTCCCCCCCTCTGTTTCCAGACTCCTGTTTCTCCCCCTCTGTTTCCAGGCACCTGTTTCTGCCCCAATGTTTCCAGACTCCTCTTTCTGCCCCTCTGTTTCCAGCCTCCTGTTTCTCCGCCTCTGTTTCCAGACTCCTGTTTCTCACCCTCTGTTTCCAGACTCCTGTTTCTCCCCCTCTGTTTCCAGGCAGCAGTTTCTGCCCCACTGTTTCCAGACTCCTCTTTCTGCCCCTCTGTTTCCAGCCTCCTGTTTCTCACCCTCTGTTTCCTGACTCCTGTTTCTCCCCCTCTGTTTCCAGACTCCTGTTTCTGCCCCTCTGTTTCCAGCATCCTGTTTCTGCCCCTCTGTTTCCGGCCTCCTGTTTCTCCCCCTCTGTTTCCAGACCCCTGTTTCTCCCCCTCTGTTTCCAGACTCCTGTTTCTGCCCCTCTGTTTCCAGACTCCTGTTTCTGCCCCTCTGTTTCCAGCCTCCTGTTTCTGCCCCTCTGTTTCCAGACTCCTGTTTCTCCCCCTCTGTTTGCAGACCCCTGATTCTCCCCCTCTGTTTGCAGACTCCTGTTTCTGCCCCTCTGTTTCCAGACTCCTGTTTCTCACCCTCTGTTTCCAGTCTCCTCTCTCTGCCCCTCTGTTTCCAGCCTCCTGTTTCTGCCCCTCTGTTTCCAGCCTCCTGTTTCTCTCCCTCTGTTTCCAGACTCCTGTTTCTCCCCCTCTGTTTCCAGACTCCTGTTTCTGCCCCTCTGTTTCCAGACTTCTGTTTCTCACCCTGTGTTTTCAGACTCCTGTTTCTCCCCCTCTGTTTCCAGACTCCTGTTTCTCCCCCTCTGTTTCCAGACTCCAATTTCTGCCCCTCTGTTTCCAGACTCCTGTTTCTCACCATCTGTTTCCAGACTCCTGTTTCTCCCCCTCTGTTTCCAGACTCCTGTTTCTGCCCCTCTGTTTCCAGACTCTTGTTTCTCCCCCTCTGTTTCCAGACTCCTGTTTCTGCCCCTCTGTTTCCAGACTCCTGTTTCTGCCTCTCTGTTTCCAGACTCCTGTTTCTCACCCTCTGTTTCCAGACTGCTGTTTCTGCCCCTCTGTTTCGAGCCTCCTGATTCTGACCCTCTGTTTCCAGACTCCTGTTTCTGCCCCTCTGTTTCCAGACTCTTGTTTCTCCCCCTCTGTTTCCAGACTCCTGTTTCTGCCCCTCTGTTTCCAGACTCCTGTTTCTCACCCTCTGTTTCCAGACTGCTGTTTCTGCCCCTCTGTTTCGAGCCTCCTGATTCTGCCCGTCTGTTTCCAGCCTCCTCTTTCTCACCCTCTGTTTCCTGACTCCTGTTTCTCCCCCTCTGTTTCCAGACTCCTGTTTCTGCCCCTCTGTTTCCAGCCTCCTGTTTCTCCCCCTCTGTTTCCACACTCCTGTTTCTGCCCCTCTGTTTCCAGACTCTTGTTTCTCCCCCTCTGTTTCCAGACTCCTGTTTCTGCCCCTCTGTTTCCAGACTCCTGTTTCTGCCCCTCTGCTTCCAGACTCCTGTTTCTCCCCCTCTGTTTCCACACTCCTGTTTCTGCCCCTCTGTTTCCAGACTCTTGTTTCTCCCCCACTGTTTCCAGACACCAGTTTCTGACCCTCTGTTTCGAGACTCCTGTTTCTGCCTCTCTGTTTCCAGACTCCTGCTTCTCACCCTCTGTTTCCAGACTCCTGTTTCTGCCCCTCTGTTTCCAGGCTCCTGTTTCTGCCCCTCTGTATCCAGCCTCCTGTTTCTCCCCCTCTGTTTCCAGGTTCCTGTTTCTGCCCCTCTGTTTCCAGCCTCCTGTTTCTCCCCCTCTGTTTCCAGACTCCTGTTTCTCCCCCTCTGTTTCCAGACTCCTGTTTCTCCCCCTCTGTTTCCAGACTCCTGTTTCTGCCCCTCTGTTTCCAGCCTCCTGTTTCTCCCCCTCTGTTTCCTGCCTCCAGTTTCTGCCCCTCTGTTTCCAGCCTCCTGTTTCTCCGCCTCTGTTTCCAGACTCCTGTTTCTCCCCCTCTGTTTCCAGACTCCTGTTTCTGCCCCTCTGTTTCCGGCCTCCTGTTTCTCCCCCTCTGTTTCCAGACTCCTGTTTCTCCCCCTCTGTATCCAGACTCCTGTTTCTGCCCCTCTGTTTCCGGCCTCCTGTTTCTCCCCCTCTGTTTCCAGACTCCTGTTTCTCCTCCTCTGTTTCCAGACTCCTGTTTCTGCCCCTCTGGTTCCAGACTCCTGTTTCTGCCCCTCTGTTTCCAGCCTCCTGTTTCTGCCCCTCTGTTTCCAGACTCCTGTTTCTCCCCCTCTGTTTGCAGACCCCTGATTCTCCCCCTCTGTTTCCAGACTCCTGTTTCTGCCCCTCTGTTTCCAGACTCCTGTTTCTCCCCCTCTGTTTCCTGCCTCCTGTTTCTGCCCCTCTGTTTCCAGCCTCCTGTTTCTCTCCCTCTGTTTCCAGACTCCTGTTTCTCCCCCTCTGTTTCCAGACTCCTGTTTCTGCCCCTCTGTTTCCAGACTTCTGTTTCTCACCCTATGTTTTCAGACTCCTGTTTCTCCCCCTCTGTTTCCAGACTCCTGTTTCTCCCCCTCTGTTTCCAGACTCCAATTTCTGCCCCTCTGTTTCCAGACTCCTTTTTCTCCCCCTCTGTTTCCAGACTCCAATTTCTGCCCCTCTGTTTCCAGACTCCTGTTTCTCACCATCTGTTTCCAGACACCTGTTTCTCCCCCTCTGTTTCCTGACTCCTGTTTCTCCCCCTCTGTTTCCAGACTCCTGTTTCTGCCCCTCTGTTTCCAGCCTCCTGTTTCTCCCCCTCTGTTTCCACACTCCTGTTTCTGCCCCTCTGTTTCCAGACTCTTGTTTCGCCCCCTCTGTTTCCAGACTCCTGTTTCTCCCCCTCTGTTTCCAGACTCCTGTTTCTGCCCCTCTGTTTCCAGACTCCTGTTTCTCCCCCTCTGTTTCCACACTCCTGTTTCTGCCCCTCTGTTTCCAGACTCTTGTTTCTCCCCCACTGTTTCCAGACTCCAGTTTCTGACCCTCTGTTTCGAGACTCCTGTTTCTGCCTCTCTGTTTCCAGACTCCTGCTTCTCACCCTCTGTTTCCAGACTCCTGTTTCTGCCCCTCTGTTTCCAGGCTCCTGTTTCTGCCCCTCTGTATCCAGCCTCCTGTTTCTCCCCCTCTGTTTCCAGGCTCCTGTTTCTGCCCCTCTGTTTCCAGCCTCCTGTTTCTCCCCCTCTGTTTCCAGAATCCTGTTTCTCCCCCTCTGTTTCCAGACTCCTGTTTCTCCCCCTCTGTTTCCAGACTCCTGTTTCTGCCCCTCTGTTTCCAGCCTCCTGTTTCTGCCCCTCTGTTTCCAGCCTCCTGTTTCTCCCCCTCTGTTTCCAGACTCCGGTTTCTGCCCCTCTCTTTCCAGCCTCCTGTTTCTCCGCCTCTGTTTCCAGACTCCTGTTTCTCCCCCTCTGTTTCCAGACTCCTGTTTCTGCCCCTCTGTATCCAGACTCCTGTTTCTGCCCCTCTGTTTCCGGCTTCCTGTTTCTCCCCCTCTGTTTCCAGACTCCTGTTTCTCCGCCTCTGTTTCCAGACTCCTGTTTCTGCCCCTCTGTTTCCAGACTCCTGTTTCTGCCCCTCTGTTTCCAGCCTCCTGTTTCTGCCCCTCTGTTTCCAGACTCCTGTTTCTCCCCCTCTGTTTCCAGACTACTGTTTCTCCCCCTCTGTTTCCAGACTCCTTTTTCTCCCCCTCTGTTTCCAGACTCCTGTTTCTGCCCCTCTGTTTCCAGCCTCCTGTTTCTGCCCCTCTGTTTCCAGTCTCCTGTTTCCCCCCCTCTGTTTCCAGAATCGTGTTTCTCACCCTCTGTTTCCAGACTCCTGTTTCTGCCCCTCTGTTTCCAGACTCCTGTTTCTGCCCCTCTGTTTCCAGCCTCCTGTTTCTGCCCCTCTGTTTCCAGCCTCCTGTTTCTCCTCCTCTGTTTCCAGACTCCTGTTTCTCCTCCTCTGTTTACAGACTCCTGTTTCTCCCCATCAGTTTACAGATTCCTGTTTCTGCCCCTCTGTTTCCAGACTCCTGTTTCTCCCCATCTGTTTCCAGACTCCGGTTTCTGCCCTTCTGTTTCCAGACTCCTGTTTCTCACCCTCTGTTTCCAGACTCCTGTTTCTCCCCATCAATTTCCAGACTCCGGTTTCTCCCCCTCTGTTTCCAAACTCCTGTTTCTGCCGCTCTGTTTCCAGACTCCTGTTTCTCACCCTCTGTTTCCAGCCTCCTGTTTCTCGCCCTCTGTTTTTCAGACTCCAGTTTCTGCCCCTCTGTTACCAGACTCCTGTTTCTGCCCCTCTGTTTCCAGACTCCTGTTTCTGCACCTCTGTTTCCAGCCTCCTGTTTCTGCACCTCTGTTTCCAGACACCTGTTTCTCCCCCTCTGTTTGCAGACCCCTGTTTCTCCCCCTCTGTTTTCAGACTCCTGATTCTGCCCCTCTGTTTCCAGACTCCTGTTTCTCCCCCTCTGTTTCCAGACTCCTGCTTCTCCCCCTCTGTTTCCAGCCTCCTGCTTCTGCCCCTCTGTTTCCAGTCTCCTGTTTCTGCCCCTCTGTTTCCAGACTCCTGTTTCTCCCCCTCTGTTTCCAGACTCTTGTTTCTGCCCCTCTGTTTCCAGACTCCTGTTTCTGCCCCTCTGTTTCCAGACGCCTGTTTCTCACCCTCTGTTTTCAGACTCCTGTTTCTACCCCTCTGTTTCCAGACTCCTGTTTCTCCCCCTCTGTTTCCTGACTCCTGTTTCTCCTCCTCTGTTTACAGGCTCCTGTTTCTCCCCCTCTGTTTCCAGACTCCTGTTTCTCCCCCTCTGTTTCCAGACTCCTGTTCCTCCCCCGTTGTTTCCAGACTCCTGTTTCTGCCCCTCTGTTTCCAGACTCCTGTTTCTCCCCCTCTGTTTCCAGACTCCTGTTTCTCCCCCTCTGTTTGCAGACCCCTGTTTGTCCTCCTCTGTTTCCAGACTCCTGTTTCTCCTGCTCTGTTTCCAGACTCCTGTTTCTGCCCCTCTGTTTCCAGACTCCTGTTTCTCCCCCTCTGTTTCCAGACTCCTGTTTCTCCTCCTCTGTTTCCAGACTCCTGTTTCTCCCCCTCTGTTTCCAGACTCCTGTTTCTCCCCCTCTGTATCCAGACTCCTATTTCTGCCCTCTGTTTCCAGACTCCTGTTTCTCACCATCTGTTTCCAGATTCCTATTTCTCCCCCTCTGTTTCCAGACTCCTGTTTCTGCCCCTCTGTTTCCAGACTCCTGTTTCTGCCCCTCTGTTTCCAGACTCCTGTTTCTCCCCCTCTGTTTCCAGACTCCTGTTTCTCCTCCTCTGTTTCCAGACTCCTGTTTCTCCCCCTCTGTTTCCAGACTCCTGTTTCTCCCCCTCTGTTTCCAGACTCCTGTTTCTGCCCCTCTGTTTCCAGACTCCTGTTTCTGCCCCTCAGTTTCCAGACTCCTGTTTCTCCCCCTCTGTTTCCAGACTCCTGTTTCTCCTCCTCTGTTTCCAGACTCCTGTTTCTCCCCTTCTGTTTCCAGACTCCTGTTTCTCCCCCTCTGTTTGCAGACCCCTGTTTCTCCTCCTCTGTTTCCAGCCTCCTGTTTCTCTCCCTCTGTTTCCAGACTCCTGTTTCACCCCCTCCGTTTTCAGACTCCTGTTTCTGCCCCTCTGTTTCCAGGCTTCTGTTTCTCACCCCGTGTTTCCGGACTCCTGTTTCTCCCCCTCTGTTTCCAGCCTCCTGTTTGTCCCCTCTGTTTCCAGACTCCTATTTCTGCCCTCTGTTTCCAGACTCCTGTTTCTCACCATCTCTTTCCAGACTCCTGTTTCTCCCCCTCTGTTTCCAGACTCCTGTTTCTGCCCCTCTGTTTCCAGCCTCCTGTTTCTCCCCCTCTGTTTCCAGACTCCTGTTTCTCCTCCTCTGTTTCCAGACTCCTGTTTCTCCCCCTTTGTTTCCAGACTCCTGTTTCTCCCCCTCTGTATCCGGACTCCTATTTCTCCCCCTCTGTTTCCAGACTCCTGTTTCTCCCCCTCTGTTTCCAGTCTCCTGTTTCTCCCCCTCTGTTTACAGACTCCTGTTTCTCCCCCTCTGTTTCCAGGCTTCTGTTTCTCACCCCGTGTTTCCAGCCTCCTGTTTCTCCCCCTCTGTTTCCAGCCTCCTGTTTCTCCCCCTCTGTTTCCAGTCTCCTATTTCTGCCCCTCTGTTTCCAGACTCCTGTTTCTGCCCCTCTGTTTCCAGACTCCTGTTTCTCCCCCTCTGTTTCCAGACTCCTGTTTCTGCCTCTCTGTTTCCAGACTCCTGTTTCTCACCCTTTGTCTCCAGACTCCTGTTTCTGCCCCTCTGTTTCGAGCCTCCTGATTCTGCCCCTCTGTTTCCAGCCTCCTCTTTCTCACCCTCAGTTTCCTGACTCCTGTTTCTCCCCCTCTGTTTCCAGGCTCCTGTTTCTGCCCCTCTGTATCCAGCCTCCTGTTTCTCCCCCTCTGTTTCCAGACTCCTGTTTCTGCCCCTCTGTTTCCAGACTCCTGTTTCTCCCCCTCTGTTTCCAGACTCCTGTTTCTCCCCCTCTGTATCCGGACTCCTGTTTCTCCCCCTCTGTTTCCAGCCTCCTCTTTCTCACCCTCAGTTTCCTGACTCCTGTTTCTCTCCCTCTGTTTCCAGGCTCCGGTTTCTGCCCCTCTGTATCCAGCCTCCTGTTTCTCCCCCTCTGTTTCCAGACTCCTGTTTCTGCCCCTCTGTTTCCAGACTCCTGTTTCTCCTCCTCTGTTTCCAGACTCATGTTTCTGCCCCTCTGTTTCCAGACTGCTGTTTCTCACCCTCTGTTTCCAGTCTCCTCTTTCTGCCCCTCTGTTTCCAGCCTCCTGTTTCTGCCCCTCTGTCTCCAGTCTCCTGTTTCTCTCCCTCTGTTTCCAGACTCCTGTTTCTCCCCCTCTGTATCCAGACTCCTGTTTCTGCCCCTCTGTTTCCAGACTTTTGTTTCTCACCCTGTGTTTCCAGACTCCTGTTTCTCCCCCTCTGTTTCCAGGCTCCTGTTTCTGCCCCTCTGTTTCCAGCCTCCTGTTTCTCCCCCTCTGTTTCCAGACTACTGTTTCTCCCACTCTGTTTCCAGACTCCTTTTTCTCCCCCTCTGTTTCCAGACTCCTGTTTCTGCCCCTCTGTTTCCAGCCTCCTGTTTCTGCCCCTCTGTTTCCAGCCTCCTGTTTCCCCCCCTCTGTTTCCAGACTCGTGTTTCTCACCCTCTGTTTCCAGGCTCCTGTTTCTGCCCCACTGTTTCCAGACTCCTCTTTCTGCCCCTCTGTTTCCAGCGTCCTGTTTCACCCCTTCTGTTTCCAGACTCCTGTTTCTCCTGCTCTGTTTCCAGACTCCTGTTTCTGCCCCTCTGTTTCCAGACTCCTGTTTCTCCCCCTCTGTTTCCAGACTCCTGTTTCTCCTCCTCTGTTTCCAGACTCCTGTTTCTCCCCCTCTGTTTCAAGACTCCTGTTTCTCCCCCTCTGTATCCAGACTCCTATTTCTGCCCTCTGTTTCCAGACTCCTGTTTCTCACCATCTGTTTCCAGACTCCTGTTTCTCCCCCTCTGTTTCCAGACTCCTGTTTCTGCCCCTCTGTTTCCAGACTCCTGTTTCTGCCCCTCTGTTTCCAGACTCCTGTTTCTCCCCCTCTGTTTCCAGACTCCTGTTTCTCCTCCTCTGTTTCCAGCCTCCTGTTTCTCCCCCTCTGTTTCCAGACTCCTGTTTCTCCTCCTCTGTTTACAGGCTCCTGTTTCTCCCCCTCTGTTTTCAGACTCCTGATTCTGCCCCTCTGTTTCCAGACTCCTGTTTCTCCCCCTCTGTTACCAGACTCCTGTTTCTCCCCCTCTTTTTCCAGACTCCTGCTTCTCCCCCTCTGTTTCCAGCCTGCTGTTTCTGCCCCTCTGTTTCGAGATTGCTGTTTCTCCCCCTCTGTTTCCAGACTCGTGTTTCTGCCCCTCTGTTTCCAGACTCCTGTTTCTCCCCCTCTGTTTCCAGACGCCTGTTTCTCCCCCTCTGTTTCCAGACTCCTGTTTCTCACCCTCTGTTTCCTGCCTCCTGTTTCTCACCCTCTGTTTCCAGCCTCCTGTTTCTCCCCCTCTGTTTCCACACTCCTGTTTCTGCCCCACTGTTTCCAGACTCCTGTTTCTCACCCTCTGTTTCCAGCCTCCTGTTTCTCACCCTCTGTTTCCAGACTCCTGTTTCTCCCCCTCTGTTTCCAGACTCCTGTTTCTCCCCCTCTGTATCCGGACTCCTGTTTCTCCCCCTCTGTTTCCAGCCTCCTCTTTCTCACCCTCAGTTTCCTGACTCCTGTTTCTCCACCTCTGTTTCCAGGCTCCTGTTTCTGCCCCTCTGTATCCAGCCTCCTGTTTCTCCCCCTCTGTTTCCAGACTCCTGTTTCTGCCCCTCTGTTTCCAGACTCCTGTTTCTCCCCCTCTGTTTCCAGACTCCTGTTTCTGCCCCTCTGTTTCCAGAATGCTGTTTCTCACCCGCTGTTTCCAGTCTCCTCTTTCTGCCCCTCTGTTTCCAGCCTCCTGTTTCTGCCCCTCTGTCTCCAGTCTCCTGTTTCTCTCCCTCTGTTTCCAGACTCCTGTTTCTCCCCCTCTGTATCCAGACTCCTGTTTCTGCCCCTCTGTTTCCAGACTCCTGTTTCTCAACCTGTTTTTCCAGACTCCTGTTTCTCCCCCTCTGTTTCCAGGCTCCTGTTTCTGCCCCTCTGTTTCCAGCCTCCTGTTTCTCCCCCTCTGTTTCCAGACTACTGTTTCTCCCCCTCTGTTTCCAGACTCCTTTTTCTCCCCCTCTGTTTCCAGACTCCTGTTTCTGCCCCTCTGTTTCCAGCCTCCTGTTTCTGCCCCTCTGTTTCCAGTCTCCTGTTTCCCCCCCTCTGTTTCCAGAATCGTGTTTCTCACCCTCTGTTTCCAGACTCCTGTTTCTGCCCCTCTGTTTCCAGACTCCTGTTTCTGCCCCTCTGTTTCCAGCCTCCTGTTTCTGCCCCTCTGTTTCCAGCCTCCTGTTTCTCCTCCTCTGTTTCCAGACTCCTGTTTCTCCTCCTCTGTTTACAGACTCCTGTTTCTCCCCATCTGTTTACAGATTCTTGTTTCTGCCCCTCTGTTTCCAGACTCCTGTTTCTCCCCATCTGTTTCCAGACTCCGGTTTCTGCCCTTCTGTTTCCAGACTCCTGTTTCTCACCCTCTGTTTCCAGACTCCTGTTTCTCCCCATCAATTTCCAGACTCCGGTTTCTCCCCCTCTGTTTCCAAACTCCTGTTTCTGCCGCTCTGTTTCCAGACTCCTGTTTCTCACCCTCTGTTTCCAGCCTCCTGTTTCTCGCCCTCTGTTTTTCAGACTCCAGTTTCTGCCCCTCTGTTACCAGACTCCTGTTTCTGCCCCTCTGTTTCCAGACTCCTGTTTCTGCACCTCTGTTTCCAGCCTCCTGTTTCTGCACCTCTGTTTCCAGACACCTGTTTCTCCCCCTCTGTTTGCAGACCCCTGTTTCTCCCCCTCTGTTTTCAGACTCCTGATTCTGCCCCTCTGTTTCCAGACTCCTGTTTCACCCCCTCTGTTTCCAGACTCCTGCTTCTCCCCCTCTGTTTCCAGCCTCCTGCTTCTGCCCCTCTGTTTCCAGTCTCCTGTTTCTGCCCCTCTGTTTCCAGACTCCTGTTTCTCCCCCTCTGTTTCCAGACTCTTGTTTCTGCCCCTCTGTTTCCAGACTCCTGTTTCTGCCCCTCTGTTTCCAGACGCCTGTTTCTCTCCCTCTGTTTTCAGACTCCTGTTTCTACCCCTCTGTTTCCAGACTCCTGTTTCTCCCCCTCTGTTTCCTGACTCCTGTTTCTCCTCCTCTGTTTACAGGCTCCTGTTTCTCCCCCTCTGTTTCCAGACTCCTGTTTCTCCCCCTCTGTTTCCAGACTCCTGTTCCTCCCCCGTTGTTTCCAGACTCCTGTTTCTGCCCCTCTGTTTCCAGACTCCTGTTTCTCCCCCTCTGTTTCCAGACTCCTGTTTCTCCCCCTCTGTTTGCAGACCCCTGTTTGTCCTCCTCTGTTTCCAGACTCCTGTTTCTCCTGCTCTGTTTCCAGACTCCTGTTTCTGCCCCTCTGTTTCCAGACTCCTGTTTCTCCCCCTCTGTTTCCAGACTCCTGTTTCTCCTCCTCTGTTTCCAGACTCCTGTTTCTCCCCCTCTGTTTCCAGACTCCTGTTTCTCCCCCTCTGTATCCAGACTCCTATTTCTGCCCTCTGTTTCCAGACTCCTGTTTCTCACCATCTGTTTCCAGACTCCTATTTCTCCCCCTCTGTTTCCAGACTCCTGTTTCTCCCCCTCTGTTTCCAGACTCCTGTTTCTCCCCCTCTGTATCCGGACTCCTATTTCTCCCCCTCTGTTTCCAGACTCCTTTTCCTCCCCCTCTGTTTCCAGTCTCCTGTTTCTGCCCCTTTGTTTCCAGACTCCTGTTTCTACCCCTCTGTTTCCAGCCTCCTGTTTCTGCCCCTCGGTTTCCAGCCTCCTGTTTCTCCCCCTCTGTTTCCAGACTCCTGTTTCTCCTCCTCTGTTTACAGGCTCCTGTTTCTCCCCCTCTGTTTTCAGACTCCTGATTCTGCCCCTCTGTTTCCAGACTCCTGTTTCTCCCCCTCTGTTTCCAGACTCCTGTTTCTCCCCCTCTGTTTCCAGACTCCTGCTTCTCCCCCTCTGTTTCCAGCCTGCTGTTTCTGCCCCTCTGTTTCGAGATTGCTGTTTCTCCCCCTCTGTTTCCAGACTCGTGTTTCTGCCCCTCTGTTTCCAGACTCCTGTTTCTCCCCCTCTGTTTCCAGACGCCTGTTTCTCCCCCTCTGTTTCCAGACTCCTGTTTCTCACCCTCTGTTTCCAGCCTCCTGTTTCTCACCCTCTGTTTCCAGCCTCCTGTTTCTCCCCCTCTGTTTCCACACTCCTGTTTCTGCCCCACTGTTTCCAGACTCCTGTTTCTCACCCTCTGTTTCCAGCCTCCTGTTTCTCACCCTCTGTTTCCAGACTCCTGTTTCTCCCCCTCTGTTTCCAGACTCCTGTTTCTCCCCCTCTGTATCCGGACTCCTGTTTCTCCCCCTCTGTTTCCAGCCTCCTCTTTCTCACCCTCAGTTTCCTGACTCCTGTTTCTCCCCCTCTGTTTCCAGGCTCCTGTTTCTGCCCCTCTGTATCCAGCCTCCTGTTTCTCCCCCTCTGTTTCCAGACTCCTGTTTCTGCCGCTCTTTTTCCAGACTCCTGTTTCTCCCCCTCTGTTTCCAGACTCCTGTTTCTGCCCCTCTGTTTCCAGAACGCTGTTTCTCACCCTCTGTTTCCAGTCTCCTCTTTCTGCCCCTCTGTTTCCAGCCTCCTGTTTCTGCCCCTCTGTCTCCAGTCTCCTGTTTCTCTCCCTCTGTTTCCAGACTCCTGTTTCTCCCCCTCTGTATCCAGACTCCTGTTTCTGCCCCTCTGTTTCCAGACTTTTGTTTCTCACCCTGTGTTTCCAGACTCCTGTTTCTCCCCCTCTGTTTCCAGGCTCCTGTTTCTGCCCCTCTGTTTCCAGCCTCCTGTTTCTCCCCCTCTGTTTCCAGACTACTGTTTCTCCCCCTCTGTTTCCAGACTCCTTTCTCTCCCCCTCTGTTTCCAGACTCCTGTTTCTGCCCCTCTATTTCCAGCCTCCTGTTTCTGCCCCTCTGTTTCCAGCCTCCTGTTTCCCCCCCTCTGTTTCCAGACTCGTGTTTCTCACCCTCTGTTTCCAGACTCCTGTTTCTGCCCCTCTGTTTCCAGACTCCTGTTTCTGCCCCTCTGTTTCCAGCCTCCTGTTTCTGCCCCTCTGTTTCCAGCCTCCTGTTTCTCCTCCTCTGTTTCCAGACTCCTGTTTCTCCTCCTCTGTTTACAGACTCCTGTTTCTCCCCATCTGTTTAGAGACTCCTGTTTCTGCCCCTCTGTTTCCAGACTCCTGTTTCTCCCCATCTGTTTCCAGACTCCGGTTTCTGCCCTTCTGTTTCCAGACTCCTGTTTCTCACCCTCTGTTTCCAGACTCCTGTTTCTCCCCATCAATTTCCAGACTCCGGTTTCTCCCCCTCTGTTTCCAAACTCCTGTTTCTGCCGCTCTGTTTCCAGACTCCTGTTTCTCACCCTCTGTTTCCAGCCTCCTGTTTCTCGCCCTCTGTTTCCAGACTCCAGTTTCTGCCCCTCTGTTACCAGACTCCTGTTTCTGCCCCTCTGTTTCCAGACTCCTGTTTCTGCACCTCTGTTTCCAGCCTCCTGTTTCTGCACCTCTGTTTCCAGACTCCTGTTTCTCCCCCTCTGTTTGCAGACCCCTGTTTCTCCCCCTCTGTTTTCAGACTCCTGATTCTGCCCCTCTGTTTCCAGACTCCTGTTTCTCCCCCTCTGTTTCCAGACTCCTGCTTCTCCCCCTCTGTTTCCAGCCTCCTGATTCTGCCCCTCATTTTCCAGACTCCTGTTTCTCCCCCTCTGTTTCCAGACTCCTGCTTCTCCCCCTCTCTTTCCAGCCTCCTGTTTCTGCCCCTCTGTTTCCAGTCTCCTGTTTCTGCCCCTCTGTTTCCAGACTCCTGTTTCTCCCCCTCTGTTTCCAGACTCTTGTTTCTGCCCCTCTGTTTCCAGACTCCTGTTTCTGCCCCTCTGTTTCCAGACGCCTGTTTCTCTCCCTCTGTTTTCAGACTCCTGTTTCTACCCCTCTGTTTCCAGACTCCTGTTTCTCCCCCTCTGTTTCCTGACTCCTGTTTCTCCTCCTCTGTTTACAGGCTCCTGTTTCTCCCCCTCTGTTTCCAGACTCCTGTTTCTCCCCCTCTGTTTCCAGACTCCTGTTCCTCCCCCGCTGTTTCCAGACTCCTGTTTCTGCCCCTCTGTTTCCAGACTCCTGTTTCTCCCCCTCTGTTTCCAGACTCCTGTTTCTCCCCCTCTGTTTGCAGACCCCTGTTTGTCCTCCTCTGTTTCCAGACTCCTGTTTCTGCCTCTCTGTTGCCAGACTCCTGTTTCTCCCCCTCTGTTTCCAGACTCCTGTTTCTCCCCCTCTGATTCCAGACTCCTGTTTCTCCCCCTCTGTTTCCGGACTCCTGTTTCTCCCCCTCTGTTTCCAGACTCCTGTTTCTGCCCCTCTGTTTCCAGACTCCTGTTTCTCACCATCTGTTTCCAGTCTCCTCTTTCTGCCCCTTTGTTTCCAGCCTCCTGTTTCTCTCCCTCTGTTTCCAGACTCCTGTTTCTCCCCCTCTGTTTTCAGACTCCTGTTTCTGCCCCTCTGTTTCCAGGCTTCTGTTTCTCACCCCGTGTTTCCAGACTCCTGTTTCTCCCCCTCTGTTTCCAGCCTCCTGTTTGTCCCCTCTGTTTCCAGACTCCTATTTCTGCCCTCTGTTTCCAGACTCCTGTTTCTCACCATCTGTTTCCAGACTCCTGTTTCTCCTCCTCTGTTTACAGACTCCTGTTTCTCCCCATCTGTTTTCAGACTCCTGTTTCTGCCCCTCTGTTTCCAGACTCCTGTTTCTCCCCCTCTGTTTCCAGACTCCGGTTTCTGCCCTTCTGTTTCCAGACTCCTGTTTCTCACCCTCTGTTTCCAGACTCCTGTTTCTCCCCATCAATTTCAAGACTCCTGTTTCTCCACCTCTGTTTCCACACTCCTGTTTCTGCCGCTCTGTTTCCAGACTCCTGTTTCTCACCCTCTGTTTCCAGACTACTGTTTCTCCCCCTCTGTTTCCAGACTCCTTTTTCTCCCCCTCTGTTTCCAGACTCCTGTTTCTGCCCCTCTGTTTCCAGCCTCCTGTTTCTGCCCCTCTGTTTCCAGCCTCCTGTTTCCCCCCCTCTGTTTCCAGAATCGTGTTTCTCACCCTCTGTTTCCAGACTCCTGTTTCTGCCCCTCTGTTTCCAGACTCCTGTTTCTGCCCCTCTGTTTCCAGCCTCCTGTTTCTGCCCCTCTGTTTCCAGCCTCCTGTTTCTCCTCCTCTGTTTCCAGACTCCTGTTTCTCCTCCTCTGTTTACAGACTCCTGTTTCTCCCCATCTGTTTACAGATTCCTGTTTCTGCCCCTTTGTTTCCAGACTCCTGTTTCTCCCCATCTGTTTCCAGACTCCGGTTACTGCCCTTCTGTTTCCAGACTCCTGTTTCTCACCCTCGGTTTCCAGACTCCTGTTTCTCCCCATCAATTTCCAGACTCCGGTTTCTCCCCCTCTGTTTCCAAACTCCTGTTTCTGCCGCTCTGTTTCCAGACTCCTGTTTCTCACCCTCTGTTTCCAGCCTCCTGTTTCTCGCCCTCTGTTTTTCAGACTCCAGTTTCTGCCCCTCTGTTACCAGACTCCTGTTTCTGCCCCTCTGTTTCCAGACTCCTGTTTCTGCACCTCTGTTTCCATCCTCCTGTTTCTGCACCTCTGCTTCCAGACTCCTGTTTCTCCCCCTCTGTTTGCAGACCCCTGTTTCTCCCCCTCTGTTTTCAGACTCCTGATTCTGCCCCTCTGTTTCCAGACTCCTGTTTCTCCCCCTCTGTTTCCAGACTCCTGCTTCTCCCCCTCTGTTTCCAGCCTCCTGCTTCTGCCCCTCTGTTTCCAGTCTCCTGTTTCTGCCCCTCTGTTTCCAGACTCTTGTTTCTCCCCCTCTGTTTCCAGACTCTTGTTTCTGCCCCTCTGTTTCCAGACTCCTGTTTCTGCCCCTCTGTTTCCAGACGCCTGTTTCTCTCCCTCTGTTTTCAGACTCCTGTTTCTACCCCTCTGTTTCCTGACTCCTGTTTCTCCTCCTCTGTTTACAGGCTCCTGTTTCTCCCCCTCTGTTTCCAGACTCCTGTTTCTCCCCCTCTGTTTCCAGACTCCTGTTCCTCCCCCGCTGTTTCCAGACTCCTGTTTCTGCCCCTCTGTTTCCAGACTCCTGTTTCTCCCCCTCTGTTTCCAGACTCCTGTTTCTCCCCCTCTGTTTGCAGACCCCTGTTTGTCCTCCTCTGTTTCCAGACTCCTGTTTCTCCTGCTCTGTTTCCAGACTCCTGTTTCTCCCCCTCTGTTTCCAGACTCCTGTTTCTCCCCCTCTGTATCCAGACTCCTATTTCTGCCCTCTGTTTCCAGACTCCTGTTTCTCACCATCTGTTTCCAGACTCCTGTTTCTCCCCCTCTGTTTCCAGACTCCTGTTTCTGCCCCTCTGTTTCCAGACTCCTGTTTCTGCCCCTCTGTTTCCAGACTCCTGTTTCTCCCCCTCTGTTTCCAGACTCCTGTTTCTCCTCCTCTGTTTCCAGACTCCTGTTTCTCCCCCTCTGTTTCCAGACTCCTGTTTCTCCCCCTCTGTATCCGGACTCCTATTTCTCCCCCTCTGTTTCCAGACTCCTTTTCCTCCCCCTCTGTTTCCAGTCTCCTGTTTCTGCCCCTTTGTTTCCAGACTCCTGTTTCTACCCCTCTGTTTCCAGCCTCCTGTTTCTGCCCCTCGGTTTCCAGCCTCCTGTTTCTCCCCCTCTGTTTCCAGACTCCTGTTTCTCCTCCTCTGTTTACAGGCTCCTGTTTCTCCCCCTCTGTTTTCAGACTCCTGATTCTGCCCCTCTGTTTCCAGACTCCTGTTTCTCCCCCTCTGTTTCCAGACTCCTGTTTCTCCCCCTCTGTTTCCAGACTCCTGCTTCTCCCCCTCTGTTTCCAGCCTGCTGTTTCTGCCCCTCTGTTTCGAGATTGCTGTTTCTCCCCCTCTGTTTCCAGACTCGTGTTTCTGCCCCTCTGTTTCCAGACTCCTGTTTCTCCCACTCTGTTTCCAGACGCCTGTTTCTCCCCCTCTGTTTCCAGACTCCTGTTTCTCACCCTCTGTTTCCAGCCTCCTGTTTCTCACCCTCTGTTTCCAGCCTCCTGTTTCTCCCCCTCTGTTTCCACACTCCTGTTTCTGCCCCACTGTTTCCAGACTCCTGTTTCTCACCCTCTGTTTCCAGCCTCCTGTTTCTCACCCTCTGTTTCCAGACTCCTGTTTCTCCCCCTCTGTTTCCAGACTCCTGTTTCTCCCCCTCTGTATCCGGACTCCTGTTTCTCCCCCTCTGTTTCCAGCCTCCTCTTTCTCACCCTCAGTTTCCTGACTCCTGTTTCTCCCCCTCTGTTTCCAGACTCCTGTTTCTCACCCTCTGTTTCCAGCCTCCTGTTTCTCACCCTCTGTTTCCAGCCTCCTGTTTCTCCCCCTCTGTTTCCACACTCCTGTTTCTGCCCCACTGTTTCCAGACTCCTGTTTCTCACCCTCTGTTTCCAGCCTCCTGTTTCTCACCCTCTGTTTCCAGACTCCTGTTTCTCCCCCTCTGTTTCCAGACTCCTGTTTCTCCCCCTCTGTATCCGGACTCCTGTTTCTCCCCCTCTGTTTCCAGCCTCCTCTTTCTCACCCTCAGTTTCCTGACTCCTGTTTCTCCCCCTCTGTTTCCAGACTCCTGTTTCTGCCCCTCTGTTTCCAGACTCCTGTTTCTCCCCCTCTGTTTCCAGACTCCTGTTTCAGCCCCTCTGTTTCCAGACTCCTGTTTCTGCCCCTCTGTTTCCAGACTGCTGTTTCTCACCCTCTGTTTCCAGTCTCCTCTTTCTGCCCCTCTGTTTCCAGCCTCCTGTTTCTGCCCCTCTGTCTCCAGTCTCCTGTTTCTCTCCCTCTGTTTCCAGACTCCTGTTTCTCCCCCTCTGTATCCAGACTCCTGTTTCTGCCCCTCTGTTTCCAGACTTTTGTTTCTCACCCTGTGTTTCCAGACTCCTGTTTCTCCCCCTCTGTTTCCAGGCTCCTGTTTCTGCCCCTCTGTTTCCAGCCTCCTGTTTCTCCCCCTCTGTTTCCAGACTACTGTTTCTCCCCCTCTGTTTCCAGACTCCTTTCTCTCCCCCTCTGTTTCCAGACTCCTGTTTCTGCCCCTCTATTTCCAGCCTCCTGTTTCTGCCCCTCTGTTTCCAGCCTCCTGTTTCCCCCCCTCTGTTTCCAGACTCGTGTTTCTCACCCTCTGTTTCCAGACTCCTGTTTCTGCCCCTCTGTTTCCAGACTCCTGTTTCTGCCCCTCTGTTTCCAGCCTCCTGTTTCTGCCCCTCTGTTTCCAGCCTCCTGTTTCTCCTCCTCTGTTTCCAGACTCCTGTTTCTCCTCCTCTGTTTACAGACTCCTGTTTCTCCCCATCTGTTTACAGACTCCTGTTTCTGCCCCTCTGTTTCCAGACTCCTGTTTCTCCCCATCTGTTTCCAGACTCCGGTTTCTGCCCTTCTGTTTCCAGACTCCTGTTTCTCACCCTCTGTTTCCAGCCTGCTGTTTCTGCCCCACTGTTTCGAGATTGCTGTTTCTCCCCCTCTGTTTCCAGACTCGTGTTTCTGCCCCTCTGTTTCCAGACTCCTGTTTCTCCCCCTCTGTTTCCAGACGCCTGTTTCTCCCCCTCTGTTTCCAGACTCCTGTTTCTCACCCTCTGTTTCCAGCCTCCTGTTTCTCACCCTCTGTTTCCAGCCTCCTGTTTCTCCCCCTCTGTTTCCACACTCCTGTTTCTGCCCCACTGTTTCCAGACTCCTGTTTCTCACCCTCTGTTTCCAGCCTCCTGTTTCTCACCCTCTGTTTCCAGACTCCTGTTTCTCCCCCTCTGTTTCCAGACTCCTGTTTCTCCCCCTCTGTATCCGGACTCCTGTTTCTCCCCCTCTGTTTCCAGCCTCCTCTTTCTCACCCTCAGTTTCCTGACTCCTGTTTCTCCCCCTCTGTTTCCAGGCTCCTGTTTCTGCCCCTCTGTATCCAGCCTCCTGTTTCTCCCCCTCTGTTTCCAGACTCCTGTTTCTGCCCCTCTGTTTCCAGACTCCTGTTTCTCCCCCTCTGTTTCCAGACTCCTGTTTCTGCCCCTCTGTTTCCAGACTGCTGTTTCTCACCCTCTGTTTCCAGTCTCCTCTTTCTGCCCCTCTGTTTCCAGCCTCCTGTTTCTGCCCCTCTGTCTCCAGTCTCCTGTTTCTCTCCCTCTGTTTCCAGACTCCTGTTTCTCCCCCTCTGTATCCAGACTCCTGTTTCTGCCCCTCTGTTTCCAGACTTTTGTTTCTCACCCTGTGTTTCCAGACTCCTGTTTCTCCCCCTCTGTTTCCAGGCTCCTGTTTCTGCCCCTCTGTTTCCAGCCTCCTGTTTCTCCCCCTCTGTTTCCAGACTACTGTTTCTCCCCCTCTGTTTCCAGACTCCTTTCTCTCCCCCTCTGTTTCCAGACTCCTGTTTCTGCCCCTCTATTTCCAGCCTCCTGTTTCTGCCCCTCTGTTTCCAGCCTCCTGTTTCCCCCCCTCTGTTTCCAGACTCGTGTTTCTCACCCTCTGTTTCCAGACTCCTGTTTCTGCCCCTCTGTTTCCAGACTCCTGTTTCTGCCCCTCTGTTTCCAGCCTCCTGTTTCTGCCCCTCTGTTTCCAGCCTCCTGTTTCTCCTCCTCTGTTTCCAGACTCCTGTTTCTCCTCCTCTGTTTACAGACTCCTGTTTCTCCCCATCTGTTTACAGACTCCTGTTTCTGCCCCTCTGTTTCCAGACTCCTGTTTCTCCCCATCTGTTTCCAGACTCCGGTATCTGCCCTTCTGTTTCCAGACTCCTGTTTCTCACCCTCTGTTTCCAGCCTGCTGTTTCTGCCCCACTGTTTCGAGATTGCTGTTTCTCCCCCTCTGTTTCCAGACTCGTGTTTCTGCCCCTCTGTTTCCAGACTCCTGTTTCTCCCCCTCTGTTTCCAGACGCCTGTTTCTCCCCCTCTGTTTCCAGACTCCTGTTTCTCACCCTCTGTTTCCAGCCTCCTGTTTCTCACCCTCTGTTTCCAGCCTCCTGTTTCTCCCCCTCTGTTTCCACACTCCTGTTTCTGCCCCACTGTTTCCAGACTCCTGTTTCTCACCCTCTGTTTCCAGCCTCCTGTTTCTCACCCTCTGTTTCCAGACTCCTGTTTCTCCCCCTCTGTTTCCAGACTCCTGTTTCTCCCCCTCTGTATCCGGACTCCTGTTTCTCCCCCTCTGTTTCCAGCCTCCTCTTTCTCACCCTCAGTTTCCTGACTCCTGTTTCTCCCCCTCTGTTTCCAGGCTCCTGTTTCTGCCCCTCTGTATCCAGCCTCCTGTTTCTCCCCCTCTGTTTCCAGACTCCTGTTTCTGCCCCTCTGTTTCCAGACTCCTGTTTCTCCCCCTCTGTTTCCAGACTCCTGTTTCTGCCCCTCTGTTTCCAGACTGCTGTTTCTCACCCTCTGTTTCCAGTCTCCTCTTTCTGCCCCTCTGTTTCCAGCCTCCTGTTTCTGCCCCTCTGTCTCCAGTCTCCTGTTTCTCTCCCTCTGTTTCCAGACTCCTGTTTCTCCCCCTCTGTATCCAGACTCCTGTTTCTGCCCCTCTGTTTCCAGACTTTTGTTTCTCACCCTGTGTTTCCAGACTCCTGTTTCTCCCCCTCTGTTTCCAGGCTCCTGTTTCTGCCCCTCTGTTTCCAGCCTCCTGTTTCTCCCCCTCTGTTTCCAGACTACTGTTTCTCCCCCTCTGTTTCCAGACTCCTTTCTCTCCCCCTCTGTTTCCAGACTCCTGTTTCTGCCCCTCTATTTCCAGCCTCCTGTTTCTGCCCCTCTGTTTCCAGCCTCCTGTTTCCCCCCCTCTGTTTCCAGACTCGTGTTTCTCACCCTCTGTTTCCAGACTCCTGTTTCTGCCCCTCTGTTTCCAGACTCCTGTTTCTGCCCCTCTGTTTCCAGCCTCCTGTTTCTGCCCCTCTGTTTCCAGCCTCCTGTTTCTCCTCCTCTGTTTCCAGACTCCTGTTTCTCCTCCTCTGTTTACAGACTCCTGTTTCTCCCCATCTGTTTACAGACTCCTGTTTCTGCCCCTCTGTTTCCAGACTCCTGTTTCTCCCCATCTGTTTCCAGACTCCGGTTTCTGCCCTTCTGTTTCCAGACTCCTGTTTCTCACCCTCTGTTTCCAGACTCCTGTTTCTCCCCATCAATTTCCAGACTCCGGTTTCTCCCCCTCTGTTTCCAAACTCCTGTTTCTGCCGCTCTGTTTCCAGACTCCTGTTTCTCACCCTCTGTTTCCAGCCTCCTGTTTCTCGCCCTCTGTTTCCAGACTCCAGTTTCTGCCCCTCTGTTACCAGACTCCTGTTTCTGCCCCTCTGTTTCCAGACTCCTGTTTCTGCACCTCTGTTTCCAGCCTCCTGTTTCTGCACCTCTGTTTCCAGACTCCTGTTTCTCCCCCTCTGTTTGCAGACCCCTGTTTCTCCCCCTCTGTTTTCAGACTCCTGATTCTGCCCCTCTGTTTCCAGACTCCTGTTTCTCCCCCTCTGTTTCCAGACTCCTGCTTCTCCCCCTCTGTTTCCAGCCTCCTGATTCTGCCCCTCATTTTCCAGACTCCTGTTTCTCCCCCTCTGTTTCCAGACTCCTGCTTCTCCCCCTCTCTTTCCAGCCTCCTGTTTCTGCCCCTCTGTTTCCAGTCTCCTGTTTCTGCCCCTCTGTTTCCAGACTCCTGTTTCTCCCCCTCTGTTTCCAGACTCTTGTTTCTGCCTCTCTGTTTCCAGACTCCTGTTTCTGCCCCTCTGTTTCCAGACGCCTGTTCCTCTCCCTCTGTTTTCAGACTCCTGTTTCTACCCCTCTGTTTCCAGACTCCTGTTTCTCCCCCTCTGTTTCCTGACTCCTGTTTCTCCTCCTCTGTTTACAGGCTCCTGTTTCTCCCCCTCTGTTTCCAGACTCCTGTTTCTCCCCCTCTGTTTCCAGACTCCTGTTCCTCCCCCGCTGTTTCCAGACTCCTGTTTCTGCCCCTCTGTTTCCAGACTCCTGTTTCTCCCCCTCTGTATCCAGACTCCTGTTTCTCCCCCTCTGTTTGCAGACCCCTGTTTGTCCTCCTCTGATTCCAGACTCCTGTTTCTGCCTCTCTGTTTCCAGACTCCTGTTTCTCCCCCTCTGTTTCCAGACTCCTGTTTCTCCCCCTCTGATTCCAGACTCCTGTTTCTCCCCCTCTGTTTCCGGACTCCTGTTTCTCCCCCTCTGTTTCCAGACTCCGGTTTCTGCCCCTCTGTTTCCAGACTCCTGTTTCTCACCATCTGTTTCCAGTCTCCTCTTTCTGCCCCTTTGTTTCCAGCCTCCTGTTTCTCTCCCTCTGTTTTCAGACTCCTGTTTCTCACCATCTGTTTCCAGTCTCCTCTTTCTGCCCCTTTGTTTCCAGACTCCTGTTTCTCCCCCTCTGTTTTCAGACTCCTGTTTCTGCCCCTCTGTTTCCAGGCTTCTGTTTCTCACCCCGTGTTTCCAGACTCCTGTTTCTCCCCCTCTGTTTCCAGCCTCCTGTTTGTCCCCTCTGTTTCCAGACTCCTATTTCTGCCCTCTGTTTCCAGACTCCTGTTTCTCACCATCTGTTTCCAGACTCCTGTTTCTCCTCCTCTGTTTACAGACTCCTGTTTCTCCCCATCTGTTTTCAGACTCCTGTTTCTGCCCCTCTGTTTCCAGACTCCTGTTTCTCCCCCTCTGTTTCCAGACTCCGGTTTCTGCCCTTCTGTTTCCAGACTCCTGTTTCTCACCCTCTGTTTCCAGACTCCTGTTTCTCCCCATCAATTTCAAGACTCCTGTTTCTCCACCTCTGTTTCCACACTCCTGTTTCTGCCGCTCTGTTTCCAGACTCCTGTTTCTCACCCTCTGTTTCCAGACTACTGTTTCTCCCCCTCTGTTTCCAGACTCCTTTTTCTCCCCCTCTGTTTCCAGACTCCTGTTTCTGCCCCTCTGTTTCCAGCCTCCTGTTTCTGCCGCTCTGTTTCCAGCCTCCTGTTTCCCCCCCTCTGTTTCCAGAATCGTGTTTCTCACCCTCTGTTTCCAGACTCCTGTTTCTGCCCCTCTGTTTCCAGACTCCTGTTTCTGCCCCTCTGTTTCCAGCCTCCTGTTTCTGCCCCTCTGTTTCCAGCCTCCTGTTTCTCCTCCTCTGTTTCCAGACTCCTGTTTCTCCTCCTCTGTTTACAGACTCCTGTTTCTCCCCATCTGTTTACAGATTCCTGTTTCTGCCCCTCTGTTTCCAGACTCCTGTTTCTCCCCATCTGTTTCCAGACTCCGGTTTCTGCCCTTCTGTTTCCAGACTCCTGTTTCTCACCCTCTGTTTCCAGACTCCTGTTTCTCCCCATCAATTTCCAGACTCCGGTTTCTCCCCCTCTGTTTCCAAACTCCTGTTTCTGCCGCTCTGTTTCCAGACTCCTGTTTCTCACCCTCTGTTTCCAGCCTCCTGTTTCTCGCCCTCTGTTTTTCAGACTCCAGTTTCTGCCCCTCTGTTACCAGACTCCTGTTTCTGCCCCTCTGTTTCCAGACTCCTGTTTCTGCACCTCTGTTTCCAGCCTCCTGTTTCTGCACCTCTGTTTCCAGACTCCTGTTTCTCCCCCTCTGTTTGCAGACCCCTGTTTCTCCCCCTCTGTTTTCAGACTCCTGATTCTGCCCCTCTGTTTCCAGACTCCTGTTTCTCCCCCTCTGTTTCCAGACTCCTGCTTCTCCCCCTCTGTTTCCAGCCTCCTGCTTCTGCCCCTCTGTTTCCAGTCTCCTGTTTCTGCCCCTCTGTTTCCAGACTCCTGTTTCTCCCCCTCTGTTTCCAGACTCTTGTTTCTGCCCCTCTGTTTCCAGACTCCTGTTTCTGCCCCTCTGTTTCCAGACGCCTGTTTCTCTCCCTCTGTTTTCAGACTCCTGTTTCTACCCCTCAGTTTCCAGACTCCTGTTTCTCCCCCTCTGTTTCCTGACTCCTGTTTCTCCTCCTCTGTTTACAGGCTCCTGTTTCTCCCCCTCTGTTTCCAGACTCCTGTTTCTCCCCCTCTGTTTCCAGACTCCTGTTCCTCCCCCGCTGTTTCCAGACTCCTGTTTCTGCCCCTCTGTTTCCAGACTCCTGTTTCTCCCCCTCTGTTTCCAGACTCCTGTTTCTCCCCCTCTGTTTGCAGACCCCTGTTTGTCCTCCTCTGTTTCCAGACTCCTGTTTCTCCTGCTCTGTTTCCAGACTCCTGTTTCTGCCCCTCTGTTTCCAGACTCCTGTTTCTCCCCCTCTGTTTCCAGACTCCTGTTTCTCCTCCTCTGTTTCCAGACTCCTGTTTCTCCCCCTCTGTTTCCAGACTCCTGTTTCTCCCCCTCTGTATCCAGACTCCTATTTCTGCCCTCTGTTTCCAGACTCCTGTTTCTCACCATCTGTTTCCAGACTCCTGTTTCTCCCCCTCTGTTTCCAGCCTCCTGTTTCTCGCCCTCTGTTTCCAGACTCCAGTTTCTGCCCCTCTGTTACCAGACTCCTGTTTCTGCCCCTCTGTTTCCAGACTCCTGTTTCTGCCCCTCTGTTTCCAGACTCCTGTTTCTGCCCCTCTGTTTCCAGACTCCTGTTTCTCCCTCTCTGTTTCCAGACTCCTGTTTCTCCTCCTCTGTTTCCAGACTCCTGTTTCTCCCCCTCTGTTTCCAGACTCCTGTTTCTCCCCCTCTGTATCCGGACTCCTATTTCTCCCCCTCTGTTTCCAGACTCCTTTTCCTCCCCCTCTGTTTCCAGTCTCCTGTTTCTGCCCCTTTGTTTCCAGACTCCTGTTTCTACCCCTCTGTTTCCAGCCTCCTGTTTCTGCCCCTCGGTTTCCAGCCTCCTGTTTCTCCCCCTCTGTTTCCAGACTGCTGTTTCTCCTCCTCTGTTTACAGGCTCCTGTTTCTCCCCCTCTGTTTTCAGACTCCTCATTCTGCCCCTCTGTTTCCAGACTCCTGTTTCTCCCCCTCTGTTTCCAGACTCCTGTTTCTCCCCCTCTGTTTCCAGACTCCTGCTTCTCCCCCTCTGTTTCCAGCCTGCTGTTTCTGCCCCTCTGTTTCGAGATTGCTGTTTCTCCCCCTCTGTTTCCAGACTCGTGTTTCTGCCCCTCTGTTTCCAGACTCCTGTTTCTCCCCCTCTGTTTCCAGACGCCTGTTTCTCCCCCTCTGTTTCCAGACTCCTGTTTCTCACCCTCTGTTTCCAGCCTCCTGTTTCTCACCCTCTGTTTCCAGCCTCCTGTTTCTCCCCCTCTGTTTCCACACTCCTGTTTCTGCCCCACTGTTTCCAGACTCCTGTTTCTCACCCTCTGTTTCCAGCCTCCTGTTTCTCACCCTCTGTTTCCAGACTCCTGTTTCTCCCCCTCTGTTTCCAGACTCCTGTTTCTCCCCCTCTGTATCCGGACTCCTGTTTCTCCCCCTCTGTTTCCAGCCTCCTCTTTCTCACCCTCAGTTTCCTGACTCCTGTTTCTCCCCCTCTGTTTCCAGGCTCCTGTTTCTGCCCCTCTGTATCCAGCCTCCTGTTTCTCCCCCTCTGTTTCCAGACTCCTGTTTCTGCCCCTCTGTTTCCAGACTCCTGTTTCTCCCCCTCTGTTTCCAGACTCCTGTTTCTGCCCCTCTGTTTCCAGACTGCTGTTTCTCACCCTCTGTTTCCAGTCTCCTCTTTCTGCCCCTCTGTTTCCAGCCTCCTGTTTCTGCCCCTCTGTCTCCAGTCTCCTGTTTCTCTCCCTCTGTTTCCAGACTCCTGTTTCTCCCCCTCTGTATCCAGACTCCTGTTTCTGCCCCTCTGTTTCCAGACATTTGTTTCTCACCCTGTGTTTCCAGACTCCTGTTTCTCCCCCTCTGTTTCCAGGCTCCTGTTTCTGCCCCTCTGTTTCCAGCCTCCTGTTTCTCCCCCTCTGTTTCCAGACTACTGTTTCTCCCCCTCTGTTTCCAGACTCCTTTCTCTCCCCCTCTGTTTCCAGACTCCTGTTTCTGCCCCTCTATTTCCAGCCTCCTGTTTCTGCCCCTCTGTTTCCAGCCTCCTGTTTCCCCCCCTCTGTTTCCAGACTCATGTTTCTCACCCTCTGTTTCCAGACTCCTGTTTCTGCCCCTCTGTTTCCAGACTCCTGTTTCTGCCCCTCTGTTTCCAGCCTCCTGTTTCTGCCCCTCTGTTTCCAGCCTCCTGTTTCTCCTCCTCTGTTTCCAGACTCCTGTTTCTCCTCCTCTGTTTACAGACTCCTGTTTCTCCCCATCTGTTTACAGACTCCTGTTTCTGCCCCTCTGTTTCCAGACTCCTGTTTCTCCCCATCTGTTTCCAGACTCCGGTTTCTGCCCTTCTGTTTCCAGACTCCTGTTTCTCACCCTCTGTTTCCAGACTCCTGTTTCTCCCCATCAATTTCCAGACTCCGGTTTCTCCCCCTCTGTTTCCAAACTCCTGTTTCTGCCGCTCTGTTTCCAGACTCCTGTTTCTCACCCTCTGTTTCCAGCCTCCTGTTTCTCGCCCTCTGTTTCCAGACTCCAGTTTCTGCCCCTCTGTTACCAGACTCCTGTTTCTGCCCCTCTGTTTCCAGACTCCTGTTTCTGCACCTCTGTTTCCAGCCTCCTGTTTCTGCACCTCTGTTTCCACACTCCTGTTTCTCCCCCTCTGTTTGCAGACCCCTGTTTCTCCCCCTCTGTTTTCAGACTCCTGATTCTGCCCCTCTGTTTCCAGACTCCTGTTTCTCCCCCTCTGTTTCCAGACTCCTGCTTCTCCCCCTCTGTTTCCAGCCTCCTGATTCTGCCCCTCATTTTCCAGACTCCTGTTTCTCCCCCTCTGTTTCCAGACTCCTGCTTCTCCCCCTCTGTTTCCAGCCTCCTGTTTCTGCCCCTCTGTTTCCAGTCTCCTGTTTCTGCCCCTCTGTTTCCAGACTCCTGTTTCTCCCCCTCTGTTTCCAGACTCTTGTTTCTGCCCCTCTGTTTCCAGACTCCTGTTTCTGCCCCTCTGTTTCCAGACGCCTGTTTCTCTCCCTCTGTTTTCAGACTCCTGTTTCTACCCCTCTGTTTCCAGACTCCTGTTTCTCCCCCTCTGTTTCCTGACTCCTGTTTCTCCTCCTCTGTTTACAGGCTCCTGTTTCTCCCCCTCTGTTTCCAGACTCCTGTTTCTCCCCCTCTGTTTCCAGACTCCTGTTCCTCCCCCGCTGTTTCCAGACTCCTGTTTCTGCCCCTCTGTTTCCAGACTCCTGTTTCTCCCCCTCTGTTTCCAGACTCCTGTTTCTCCCCCTCTGTTTGCAGACCCCTGTTTGTCCTCCTCTGTTTCCAGACTCCTGTTTCTGCCTCTCTGTTTCCAGACTCCTGTTTCTCCCCCTCTGTTTCCAGACTCCTGTTTCTCCCCCTCTGATTCCAGACTCCTGTTTCTCCCCCTCTGTTTCCGGACTCCTGTTTCTCCCCCTCTGTTTCCAGACTCCTGTTTCTGCCCCTCTGTTTCCAGACTCCTGTTTCTCACCATCTGTTTCCAGTCTCCTCTTTCTGCCCCTTTGTTTCCAGCCTCCTGTTTCTCTCCCTCTGTTTCCAGACTCCTGTTTCTCCCCCTCTGTTTTCAGACTCCTGTTTCTGCCCCTCTGTTTCCAGGCTTCTGTTTCTCACCCCGTGTTTCCAGACTCCTGTTTCTCCCCCTCTGTTTCCAGCCTCCTGTTTGTCCCCTCTGTTTCCAGACTCCTATTTCTGCCCTCTGTTTCCAGACTCCTGTTTCTCACCATCTGTTTCCAGACTCCTGTTTCTCCTCCTCTGTTTACAGACTCCTGTTTCTCCCCATCTGTTTTCAGACTCCTGTTTCTGCCCCTCTGTTTCCAGACTCCTGTTTCTCCCCCTCTGTTTCCAGACTCCGGTTTCTGCCCTTCTGTTTCCAGACTCCTGTTTCTCACCCTCTGTTTCCAGACTCCTGTTTCTCCCCATCAATTTCAAGACTCCTGTTTCTCCACCTCTGTTTCCACACTCCTGTTTCTGCCGCTCTGTTTCCAGACTCCTGTTTCTCACCCTCTGTTTCCAGCCTCCTGTTTCTCGCCCTCTGTTTCCAGACTCCAGTTTCTGCCCCTCTGTTACCAGACTCCTGTTTCTGCCCCTCTGTTTCCAGACTCCTGTTTCTGCCCCTCTGTTTCCAGCCTCCTGTTTCTGCCCCTCTGTTTCCAGACGCCTGTTTCTCTCCCTCTGTTTTCAGACTCCTGTTTCTGCCCCTCTGTTTCCCGACTCCTGTTTCTCCCCCTCTGTTTCCAGACTCCTGTTTCTGCCCCTCTGTTTCCAGACTCCTGTTTCTCACCATCTGTTTCCAGTCTCCTCTTTCTGCCCCTCTGTTTCCAGCCTCCTGTTTCTCTCCCTCTGTTTCCAGACTCCTGTTTCACCCCCTCCGTTTTCAGACTCCTGTTTCTGCCCCTCTGTTTCCAGGCTTCTGTTTCTCACCCCGTGTTTCCGGACTCCTGTTTCTCCCCCTCTGTTTCCAGCCTCCTGTTTGTCCCCTCTGTTTCCAGACTCCTATTTCTGCCCTCTGTTTCCAGACTCCTGTTTCTCACCATCTCTTTCCAGACTCCTGTTTCTCCCCCTCTGTTTCCAGACTCCTGTTTCTGCCCCTCTGTTTCCAGCCTCCTGTTTCTGCCCCTCTGTTTCCAGCCTCTTGTTTCTCCCCCTCTGTTTCCAGACTCCTGTTTCTCCTCCTCTGTTTCCAGACTCCTGTTTCTCCGCCTTTGTTTCCAGACTCCTGTTTCTCCCCCTCTGTATCCGGACTCCTATTTCTCCCCCTCTGTTTCCAGACTCCTGTTTCTCCCCCTCTGTTTCCAGTCTCCTGTTTCTCCCCCTCTGTTTACAGACTCCTGTTTCTCCCCCTCTGTTTCCAGGCTTCTGTTTCTCACCCCGTGTTTCCAGCCTCCTGTTTCTCCCCCTCTGTTTCCAGCCTCCTGTTTCTCCCCCTCTGTTTCCAGTCTCCTATTTCTGCCCCTCTGTTTCCAGACTCCTGTTTCTGCCCCTCTGTTTCCAGACTCCTGTTTCTCCCCCTCTGTTTCCAGACTCCTGTTTCTGCCTCTCTGTTTCCAGACTCCTGTTTCTCACCCTCTGTCTCCAGACTCCTGTTTCTGCCCCTCTGTTTCGAGCCTCCTGATTCTGCCCCTCTGTTTCCAGCCTCCTCTTTCTCACCCTCAGTTTCCTGACTCCTGTTTCTCCCCCTCTGTTTCCAGGCTCCTGTTTCTGCCCCTCTGTTTCCAGCCTCCTGTTTCTCCCCCTCTGTTTCCAGACTACTGTTTCTCCCCCTCTGTTTCCAGACTCCTTTTTCTCCCCCTCTGTTTCCAGACTCCTGTTTCTGCCCCTCTGTTTCCAGCCTCCTGTTTCTGCCCCTCTGTTTCCAGCCTCCTGTTTCCCCCCCTCTGTTTCCAGACTCGTGTTTCTCACCCTCTGTTTCCAGGCTCCTGTTTCTGCCCCACTGTTTCCAGACTCCTCTTTCTGCCCCTCTGTTTCCAGCGTCCTGTTTCACCCCTTCTGTTTCCAGACTCCTGTTTCTCCTGCTCTGTTTCCAGACTCCTGTTTCTGCCCCTCTGTTTCCAGACTCCTGTTTCTCCCCCTCTGTTTCCAGACTCCTGTTTCTCCTCCTCTGTTTCCAGACTCCTGTTTCTCCCCCTCTGTTTCCAGACTCCTGTTTCTCCCCCTCTGTATCCAGACTCCTATTTCTGCCCTCTGTTTCCAGACTCCTGTTTCTCACCATCTGTTTCCAGACTCCTGTTTCTCCCCCTCTGTTTCCAGACTCCTGTTTCTGCCCCTCTGTTTACAGACTCCTGTTTCTGCCCCGCTGTTTCCAGACTCCTGTTTCTCCCCCTCTGTTTCCAGACTCCTGTTTCTCCCCCTCTGTATCCGGACTCCTATTTCTCCCCCTCTGTTTCCAGACTCCTGTTTCTCCCCCTCTGTTTCCAGTCTCCTGTTTCTGCCCCTTTGTTTCCAGACTCCTGTTTCTGCCCCTCTGTTTCCAGCCTCCTGTTTCTGCCCCTCGGTTTCCAGCCTCCTGTTTCTCCCCCTCTGTTTCCAGACTCCTGTTTCTCCTCCTCTGTTTACAGGCTCCTGTTTCTCCCCCTCTGTTTTCAGACTCCTGATTCTGCCCCTCTGTTTCCAGACTCCTGTTTCTCCCCCTCTGTTACCAGACTCCTGTTTCTCCCCCTCTGTTTCCAGACTCCTGCTTCTCCCCCTCTGTTTCCAGCCTGCTGTTTCTGCCCCTCTGTTTCGAGATTGCTGTTTCTCCCCCTCTGTTTCCAGACTCGTGTTTCTGCCCCTCTGTTTCCAGACTCCTGTTTCTCCCACTCTGTTTCCAGACGCCTGTTTCTCCCCCTCTGTTTCCAGACTCCTGTTTCTCACCCTCTGTTTCCAGCCTCCTGTTTCTCACCCTCTGTTTCCAGCCTCCTGTTTCTCCCCCTCTGTTTCCACACTCCTGTTTCTGCCCCACTGTTTCCAGACTCCTGTTTCTCACCCTCTGTTTCCAGCCTCCTGTTTCTCACCCTCTGTTTCCAGACTCCTGTTTCTCCCCCTCTGTTTCCAGACTCCTGTTTCTCCCCCTCTGTATCCGGACTCCTGTTTCTCCCCCTCTGTTTCCAGCCTCCTCTTTCTCACCCTCAGTTTCCTGACTCCTGTTTCTCCCCCTCTGTTTCCAGGCTCCTGTTTCTGCCCCTCTGTATCCAGCCTCCTGTTTCTCCCCCTCTGTTTCCAGACTCCTGTTTCTGCCCCTCTGTTTCCAGACTCCTGTTTCTCCCCCTCTGTTTCCAGACTCCTGTTTCTGCCCCTCTGTTTCCAGAATGCTGTTTCTCACCCTCTGTTTCCAGTCTCCTCTTTCTGCCCCTCTGTTTCCAGCCTCCTGTTTCTGCCCCTCTGTCTCCAGTCTCCTGTTTCTCTCCCTCTGTTTCCAGACTCCTGTTTCTCCCCCTCTGTATCCAGACTCCTGTTTCTGCCCCTCTGTTTCCAGACTTTTGTTTCTCACCCTGTGTTTCCAGACTCCTGTTTCTCCCCCTCTGTTTCCAGGCTCCTGTTTCTGCCCCTCTGTTTCCAGCCTCCTGTTTCTCCCCCTCTGTTTCCAGACTACTGTTTCTCCCCCTCTGTTTCCAGACTCCTTTTTCTCCCCCTCTGTTTCCAGACTCCTGTTTCTGCCCCTCTGTTTCCAGCCTCCTGTTTCTGCCCCTCTGTTTCCAGCCTCCTGTTTCCCCCCCTCTGTTTCCAGAATCGTGTTTCTCACCCTCTGTTTCCAGACTCCTGTTTCTGCCCCTCTGTTTCCAGACTCCTGTTTCTGCCCCTCTGTTTCCAGCCTCCTGTTTCTGCCCCTCTGTTTCCAGCCTCCTGTTTCTCCTCCTCTGTTTCCAGACTCCTGTTTCTCCTCCTCTGTTTACAGACTCCTGTTTCTCCCCATCTGTTTACAGATTCCTGTTTCTGCCCCTCTGTTTCCAGACTCCTGTTTCTCCCCATCTGTTTCCAGACTCCGGTTTCTGCCCTTCTGTTTCCAGACTCCTGTTTCTCACCCTCTGTTTCCAGACTCCTGTTTCTCCCCATCAATTTCCAGACTCCGGTTTCTCCCCCTCTGTTTCCAAACTCCTGTTTCTGCCGCTCTGTTTCCAGACTCCTGTTTCTCACCCTCTGTTTCCAGCCTCCTGTTTCTCGCCCTCTGTTTTTCAGATTCCAGTTTCTGCCCCTCTGTTACCAGACTCCTGTTTCTGCCCCTCTGTTTCCAGACTCCTGTTTCTGCACCTCTGTTTCCAGCCTCCTGTTTCTGCACCTCTGTTTCCAGACTCCTGTTTCTCCCCCTCTGTTTGCAGACCCCTGTTTCTCCCCCTCTGTTTTCTGACTCCTGATTCTGCCCCTCTGTTTCCAGACTCCTGTTTCTCCCCCTCTGTTTCCAGACTCCTGCTTCTCCCCCTCTGTTTCCAGCCTCCTGCTTCTGCCCCTCTGTTTCCAGTCTCCTGTTTCTGCCCCTCTGTTTCCAGACTCCTGTTTCTCCCCCTCTGTTTCCAGACTCTTGTTTCTGCCCCTCTGTTTCCAGACTCCTGTTTCTGCCCCTCTGTTTCCAGACGCCTGTTTCTCTCCCTCTGTTTTCAGACTCCTGTTTCTACCCCTCTGTTTCCAGACTCCTGTTTCTCCCCCTCTGTTTCCTGACTCCTGTTTCTCCTCCTCTGTTTACAGGCTCCTGTTTCTCCCCCTCTGTTTCCAGACTCCTGTTTCTCCCCCTCTGTTTCCAGACTCCTGTTCCTCCCCCGCTGTTTCCAGACTCCTGTTTCTCCCCCTCTGTTTCCCGACTCCTGTTTCTCCCCCTCTGTTTCCAGACTCCTGTTTCTCCCCCTCTGTTTGCAGACCCCTGTTTGTCCTCCTCTGTTTCCAGACTCCTGTTTCTGCCTCTCTGTTTCCAGACTCCTGTTTCTCCCCCTCTGTTTCCAGACTCCTGTTTCTCCCCCTCTGATTCCAGGCTCCTGTTTCTCCCCCTCTGTTTCCGGACTCCTGTTTCTCCCCCTCTGTTTCCAGACTCCTGTCTCTGCCCCTCTGTTTCCAGACTCCTGTTTCTCACCATCTGTTTCCAGTCTCCTCTTTCTGCCCCTTTGTTTCCAGCCTCCTGTTTCTCTCCCTCTGTTTCCAGACTCCTGTTTCTCCCCCTCTGTTTTCAGACTCCTGTTTCTGCCCCTCTGTTTCCAGGCTTCTGTTTCTCACCCCGTGTTTCCAGACTCCTGTTTCTCCCCCTCTGTTTCCAGCCTCCTGTTTGTCCCCTCTGTTTCCAGACTCCTATTTCTGCCCTCTGTTTCTAGACTCCTGTTTCTCACCATTTGTTTCCAGACTCCTGTTTCTCCCCCTCTCTTTCCAGACTCCTGTTTCTCCTCCTCTGTTTACAGACTCCTGTTTCTCCCCATCTGTTTTCAGACTCCTGTTTCTGCCCCTCTGTTTCCAGACTCCTGTTTCTCCCCCTCTGTTTCCAGACTCCGGTTTCTGCCCTTCTGTTTCCAGACTCCTGTTTCTCACCCTCTGTTTCCAGACTCCTGTTTCTCCCCATCAATTTCAAGACTCCTGTTTCTCCACCTCTGTTTCCACACTCCTGTTTCTGCCGCTCTGTTTCCAGACTCCTGTTTCTCACCCTCTGTTTCCAGCCTCCTGTTTCTCGCCCTCTGTTTCCAGACTCCAGTTTCTGCCCCTCTGTTACCAGACTCCTGTTTCTGCCCCTCTGTTTCCAGACTCCTGTTTCTGCCCCTCTGTTTCCAGCCTCCTGTTTCTGCCCCTCTGTTTCCAGACGCCTGTTTCTCTCCCTCTGTTTTCAGACTCCTGTTTCTGCCCCTCTGTTTCCCGACTCCTGTTTCTCCCCCTCTGTTTCCAGACTCCTGTTTCTCCTCCTCTGTTTACAGGCTCCTGTTTCTCCCCCTCTGTTTCCAGACTCTTGTTTCTCCCCCTCTGTTTCCAGACTCCTGTTCCTACCCCGCTGTTTCCAGACTCCTGTTTCTGCCCCTCTGTTTCCAAACTCCTGCTTCTCCCCCTCTGTTTCCAGACTCCTGTTTCTCCCCCTCTGTTTGCAGACCCCTGTTTCTCCTCCTCTGTTTCCAGACTCCTGTTTCTGCCCCTCTGTTTCCAGACTCCTGTTTCTCCCCCTCTGTTTCCAGACTCCTGTTTCTGCACCTCTGTTTCCAGACTGCTGTTTCTCACCATCTGTTTCCAGTCTCCTCTTTCTGACCCTCTGTTTCCAGCCTCCTGTTTCTGCCCCTCTGTTTCCAGTCTCCTGTTTCTCTCCCTATGTTTCCAGACTCCTGTTTCACCCCCTCTGTATCCAGACTCCTGTTTCTGCCCCTCTGTTTCCAGACTTTTGTTTCTCACCCTGTGTTTCCAGACTCCTGTTTCTCCCCCTCTGTTTCCAGGCTCCTGTTTCTGCCCCTCTGTTTCCAGCCTCCTGTTTCTCCCCCTCTGTTTCCAGCCTCCTGTTTCTCCCCCTCTGTTTCCAGACTACTGTTTCTCCCCCTCTGTTTCCAGACTCCTTTTTCTCCCCCTCTGTTTCCAGACTCCTGTTTCTGCCCCTCTGTTTCCAGCCTCCTGTTTCTGCCCCTCTGTTTCCAGCCTCCTGTTTCTCCCCCTCTGTTTCCAGACTCCTGTTTCTCCTCCTCTGTTTTCAGACTCCTGTTTCTGTCCCTCTGTTTCCAACCTCCTGTTTCCCCCCCTCTGTTTCCAGACTCGTGTTTCTCACCCTCTGTTTCCAGGCTCCTGTTTCTGCCCCACTGTTTCCAGACTCCTCTTTCTGCCCCTCTGTTTCCAGCGTCCTGTTTCACCCCTTCTGTTTCCAGACTCCTGTTTCTCCCGCTCTGTTTCCAGACTCCTGTTTCTGCCCCTCTGTTTCCAGACTCCTGTTTCTGCCCCTCTGTTTCCAG
This sequence comes from Carcharhinus amblyrhynchos, assembly GCF_965287045.1. NCBI lineage: Eukaryota > Metazoa > Chordata > Chondrichthyes > Carcharhiniformes > Carcharhinidae > Carcharhinus > Carcharhinus amblyrhynchos. The sequence continues at coordinate 175,261 of NW_027649986.1, forward strand.
CCTCCTGTTTCTGCCCCTCTGTTTCCAGCCTCCTGTTTCTCCTCCTCTGTTTCCAGACTCCTGTTTCTCCTCCTCTGTTTACAGACTCCTGTTTCTCCCCATCTGTTTTCAGACTCCTGTTTCTGCCCCTCTGTTTCCAGACTCCTGTTTCTCCCCATCTGTTTCCAGACTCCGGTTTCTGCCCTTCTGTTTCCAGACTCCTGTTTCTCACCCTCTGTTTCCAGACTCCTGTTTCTCCCCATCAATTTCCAGACTCCGGTATCTCCCCCTCTGTTTCCAAACTCCGGTTTCTGCCCCTCTGTTTCCAGCCTCCTGTTTCTCCTCCTCTGTTTCCAGACTCCTGTTTCTCCTCCTCTGTTTACAGACTCCTGTTTCTCCCCATCTGTTTACAGATTCCTGTTTCTGCCCCTCTGTTTCCAGACTCCTGTTTCTCCCCATCTGTTTCCAGACTCCGGTTTCTGCCCTTCTGTTTCCAGACTCCTGTTTCTCACCCTCTGTTTCCAGACTCCTGTTTCTCCCCATCAATTTCCAGACTCCGGTTTCTCCCCCTCTGTTTCCAAACTCCTGTTTCTGCCGCTCTGTTTCCAGACTCCTGTTTCTCACCCTCTGTTTCCAGCCTCCTGTTTCTCGCCCTCTGTTTTTCAGACTCCAGTTTCTGCCCCTCTGTTACCAGACTCCTGTTTCTGCCCCTCTGTTTCCAGACTCCTGTTTCTGCACCTCTGTTTCCAGCCTCCTGTTTCTGCACCTCTGTTTCCAGACTCCTGTTTCTCCCCCTCTGTTTGCAGACCCCTGTTTCTCCCCCTCTGTTTTCAGACTCCTGATTCTGCCCCTCTGTTTCCAGACTCCTGTTTCTCCCCCTCTGTTTCCAGACTCCTGCTTCTCCCCCTCTGTTTCCAGCCTCCTGCTTCTGCCCCTCTGTTTCCAGTCTCCTGTTTCTGCCCCTCTGTTTCCAGACTCCTGTTTCTCCCCCTCTGTTTCCAGACTCTTGTTTCTGCCCCTCTGTTTCCAGACTCCTGTTTCTGCCCCTCTGTTTCCAGACGCCTGTTTCTCTCCCTCTGTTTTCAGACTCCTGTTTCTACCCCTCTGTTTCCAGACTCCTGTTTCTCCCCCTCTGTTTCCTGACTCCTGTTTCTCCTCCTCTGTTTACAGGCTCCTGTTTCTCCCCCTCTGTTTCCAGACTCCTGTTTCTCCCCCTCTGTTTCCAGACTCCTGTTCCTCCCCCGCTGTTTCCAAACTCCTGTTTCTGCCCCTCTGTTTCCAGACTCCTGTTTCTCCCCCTCTGTTTCCAGACTCCTGTTTCTCCCCCTCTGTTTGCAGACCCCTGTTTGTCCTCCTCTGTTTCCAGACTCCTGTTTCTCCTGCTCTGTTTCCAGACTCCTGTTTCTGCCCCTCTGTTTCCAGACTCCTGTTTCTCCCCCTCTGTTTCCAGACTCCTGTTTCTCCTCCTCTGTTTCCAGACTCCTGTATCTCCCCCTCTGTTTCCAGACTCCTGTTTCTCCCCCTCTGTATCCAGACTCCTATTTCTGCCCTCTGTTTCCAGACTCCTGTTTCTCACCATCTGTTTCCAGACTCCTGTTTCTCCCCCTCTGTTTCCAGACTCCTGTTTCTGCCCCTCTGTTTCCAGACTCCTGTTTCTGCCCCTCTGTTTCCAGACTCCTGTTTCTCCCTCTCTGTTTCCAGACTCCTGTTTCTCCTCCTCTGTTTCCAGACTCCTGTTTCTCCCCCTCTGTTTCCAGACTCCTGTTTCTCCCCCTCTGTATCCGGACTCCTATTTCTCCCCCTCTGTTTCCAGACTCCTTTTCCTCCCCCTCTGTTTCCAGTCTCCTGTTTCTGCCCCTTTGTTTCCAGACTCCTGTTTCTACCCCTCTGTTTCCAGCCTCCTGTTTCTGCCCCTCGGTTTCCAGCCTCCTGTTTCTCCCCCTCTGTTTCCAGACTGCTGTTTCTCCTCCTCTGTTTACAGGCTCCTGTTTCTCCCCCTCTGTTTTCAGACTCCTGATTCTGCCCCTCTGTTTCCAGACTCCTGTTTCTCCCCCTCTGTTTCCAGACTCCTGTTTCTCCCCCTCTGTTTCCAGACTCCTGCTTCTCCCCCTCTGTTTCCAGCCTGCTGTTTCTGCCCCTCTGTTTCGAGATTGCTGTTTCTCCCCCTCTGTTTCCAGACTCGTGTTTCTGCCCCTCTGTTTCCAGACTCCTGTTTCTCCCCCTCTGTTTCCAGACGCCTGTTTCTCCCCCTCTGTTTCCAGACTCCTGTTTCTCACCCTCTGTTTCCAGCCTCCTGTTTCTCACCCTCTGTTTCCAGCCTCCTGTTTCTCCCCCTCTGTTTCCACACTCCTGTTTCTGCCCCTCTGTTTCCAGACTCCTGTTTCTGCCCCTCTGTTTCCAGACTCCTGTTTCTCCCCCTCTGTTTCCAGACGCCTGTTTCTCCCCCTCTGTTTCCAGACTCCTGTTTCTCACCCTCTGTTTCCAGCCTCCTGTTTCTCACCCTCTGTTTCCAGCCTCCTGTTTCTCCCCCTCTGTTTCCACACTCCTGTTTCTCCCCCTCTGTTTCCAGACTCCTGTTTCTGCCCCTCTGTTTCCAGACTGCTGTTTCTCACCCTTTGTTTCCAGTCTCCTCTTTCTGCCCCTCTGTTTCCAGCCTCCTGTTTCTGCCCCTCTGTCTCCAGTCTCCTGTTTCTCTCCCTCTGTTTCCAGACTCCTGTTTCTCCCCCTCTGTATCCAGACTCCTGTTTCTGCCCCTCTGTTTCCAGACTTTTGTTTCTCACCCTGTGTTTCCAGACTCCTGTTTCTCCCCCTCTGTTTCCAGGCTCCTGTTTCTGCCCCTCTGTTTCCAGCCTCCTGTTTCTCCCCCTCTGTTTCCAGACTACTGTTTCTCCCCCTCTGTTTCCAGACTCCTTTCTCTCCCCCTCTGTTTCCAGACTCCTGTTTCTGCCCCTCTATTTCCAGCCTCCTGTTTCTGCCCCTCTGTTTCCAGCCTCCTGTTTCCCCCCCTCTGTTTCCAGACTCATGTTTCTCACCCTCTGTTTCCAGACTCCTGTTTCTGCCCCTCTGTTTCCAGACTCCTGTTTCTGCCCCTCTGTTTCCAGCCTCCTGTTTCTGCCCCTCTGTTTCCAGCCTCCTGTTTCTCCTCCTCTGTTTCCAGACTCCTGTTTCTCCTCCTCTGTTTACAGACTCCTGTTTCTCCCCATCTGTTTACAGACTCCTGTTTCTGCCCCTCTGTTTCCAGACTCCTGTTTCTCCCCATCTGTTTCCAGACTCCGGTTTCTGCCCTTCTGTTTCCAGACTCCTGTTTCTCACCCTCTGTTTCCAGACTCCTGTTTCTCCCCATCAATTTCCAGACTCCGGTTTCTCCCCCTCTGTTTCCAAACTCCTGTTTCTGCCGCTCTGTTTCCAGACTCCTGTTTCTCACCCTCTGTTTCCAGCCTCCTGTTTCTCGCCCTCTGTTTCCAGACTCCAGTTTCTGCCCCTCTGTTACCAGACTCCTGTTTCTGCCCCTCTGTTTCCAGACTCCTGTTTCTGCACCTCTGTTTCCAGCCTCCTGTTTCTGCACCTCTGTTTCCACACTCCTGTTTCTCCCCCTCTGTTTGCAGACCCCTGTTTCTCCCCCTCTGTTTTCAGACTCCTGATTCTGCCCCTCTGTTTCCAGACTCCTGTTTCTCCCCCTCTGTTTCCAGACTCCTGCTTCTCCCCCTCTGTTTCCAGCCTCCTGATTCTGCCCCTCATTTTCCAGACTCCTGTTTCTCCCCCTCTGTTTCCAGACTCCTGCTTCTCCCCCTCTGTTTCCAGCCTCCTGTTTCTGCCCCTCTGTTTCCAGTCTCCTGTTTCTGCCCCTCTGTTTCCAGACTCCTGTTTCTCCCCCTCTGTTTCCAGACTCTTGTTTCTGCCCCTCTGTTTCCAGACTCCTGTTTCTGCCCCTCTGTTTCCAGACGCCTGTTTCTCTCCCTCTGTTTTCAGACTCCTGTTTCTACCCCTCTGTTTCCAGACTCCTGTTTCTCCCCCTCTGTTTCCTGACTCCTGTTTCTCCTCCTCTGTTTACAGGCTCCTGTTTCTCCCCCTCTGTTTCCAGACTCCTGTTTCTCCCCCTCTGTTTCCAGACTCCTGTTCCTCCCCCGCTGTTTCCAGACTCCTGTTTCTGCCCCTCTGTTTCCAGACTCCTGTTTCTCCCCCTCTGTTTCCAGACTCCTGTTTCTCCCCCTCTGTTTGCAGACCCCTGTTTGTCCTCCTCTGTTTCCAGACTCCTGTTTCTGCCTCTCTGTTTCCAGACTCCTGTTTCTCCCCCTCTGTTTCCAGACTCCTGTTTCTCCCCCTCTGATTCCAGACTCCTGTTTCTCCCCCTCTGTTTCCGGACTCCTGTTTCTCCCCCTCTGTTTCCAGACTCCTGTTTCTGCCCCTCTGTTTCCAGACTCCTGTTTCTCACCATCTGTTTCCAGTCTCCTCTTTCTGCCCCTTTGTTTCCAGCCTCCTGTTTCTCTCCCTCTGTTTCCAGACTCCTGTTTCTCCCCCTCTGTTTTCAGACTCCTGTTTCTGCCCCTCTGTTTCCAGGCTTCTGTTTCTCACCCCGTGTTTCCAGACTCCTGTTTCTCCCCCTCTGTTTCCAGCCTCCTGTTTGTCCCCTCTGTTTCCAGACTCCTATTTCTGCCCTCTGTTTCCAGACTCCTGTTTCTCACCATCTGTTTCCAGACTCCTGTTTCTCCTCCTCTGTTTACAGACTCCTGTTTCTCCCCATCTGTTTTCAGACTCCTGTTTCTGCCCCTCTGTTTCCAGACTCCTGTTTCTCCCCCTCTGTTTCCAGACTCCGGTTTCTGCCCTTCTGTTTCCAGACTCCTGTTTCTCACCCTCTGTTTCCAGACTCCTGTTTCTCCCCATCAATTTCAAGACTCCTGTTTCTCCACCTCTGTTTCCACACTCCTGTTTCTGCCGCTCTGTTTCCAGACTCCTGTTTCTCACCCTCTGTTTCCAGCCTCCTGTTTCTCGCCCTCTGTTTCCAGACTCCAGTTTCTGCCCCTCTGTTACCAGACTCCTGTTTCTGCCCCTCTGTTTCCAGACTCCTGTTTCTGCCCCTCTGTTTCCAGCCTCCTGTTTCTGCCCCTCTGTTTCCAGACGCCTGTTTCTCTCCCTCTGTTTTCAGACTCCTGTTTCTGCCCCTCTGTTTCCCGACTCCTGTTTCTCCCCCTCTGTTTCCAGACTCCTGTTTCTGCCCCTCTGTTTCCAGACTCCTGTTTCTCACCATCTGTTTCCAGTCTCCTCTTTCTGCCCCTCTGTTTCCAGCCTCCTGTTTCTCTCCCTCTGTTTCCAGACTCCTGTTTCACCCCCTCCGTTTTCAGACTCCTGTTTCTGCCCCTCTGTTTCCAGGCTTCTGTTTCTCACCCCGTGTTTCCGGACTCCTGTTTCTCCCCCTCTGTTTCCAGCCTCCTGTTTGTCCCCTCTGTTTCCAGACTCCTATTTCTGCCCTCTGTTTCCAGACTCCTGTTTCTCACCATCTCTTTCCAGACTCCTGTTTCTCCCCCTCTGTTTCCAGACTCCTGTTTCTGCCCCTCTGTTTCCAGCCTCCTGTTTCTGCCCCTCTGTTTCCAGCCTCTTGTTTCTCCCCCTCTGTTTCCAGACTCCTGTTTCTCCTCCTCTGTTTCCAGACTCCTGTTTCTCCCCCTTTGTTTCCAGACTCCTGTTTCTCCCCCTCTGTATCCGGACTCCTATTTCTCCCCCTCTGTTTCCAGACTCCTGTTTCTCCCCCTCTGTTTCCAGTCTCCTGTTTCTCCCCCTCTGTTTACAGACTCCTGTTTCTCCCCCTCTGTTTCCAGGCTTCTGTTTCTCACCCCGTGTTTCCAGCCTCCTGTTTCTCCCCCTCTGTTTCCAGCCTCCTGTTTCTCCCCCTCTGTTTCCAGTCTCCTATTTCTGCCCCTCTGTTTCCAGACTCCTGTTTCTGCCCCTCTGTTTCCAGACTCCTGTTTCTCCCCCTCTGTTTCCAGACTCCTGTTTCTGCCTCTCTGTTTCCAGACTCCTGTTTCTCACCCTCTGTCTCCAGACTCCTGTTTCTGCCCCTCTGTTTCGAGCCTCCTGATTCTGCCCCTCTGTTTCCAGCCTCCTCTTTCTCACCCTCAGTTTCCTGACTCCTGTTTCTCCCCCTCTGTTTCCAGGCTCCTGTTTCTGCCCCTCTGTATCCAGCCTCCTGTTTCTCCACCTCTGTTTCCAGACTCCTGTTTCTGCCCCTCTGTTTCCAGACTCCTGTTTCTCCCCCTCTGTTTCCAGACTCCTGTTTCTCCCCCTCTGTATCCGGACTCCTGTTTCTGCCCCTCTGTATCCAGCCTCCTGTTTCTCACCCTCTGTTTCCAGTCTCCTCTTTCTGCCCCTCTGTTTCCAGCCTCCTGTTTCTGCCCCTCTGTCTCCAGCCTCCTGTTTCTCTCCCTCTGTTTCCAGACTCCTGTTTCTCCCCCTCTGTATCCAGACTCCTGTTTCTGCCCCTCTGTTTCCAGACTTTTGTTTCTCACCCTGTGTTTCCAGACTCCTGTTTCTCCCCCTCTGTTTCCAGGCTCCTGTTTCTGCCCCTCTGTTTCCAGCCTCCTGTTTCTCCCCCTCTGTTTCCAGACTACTGTTTCTCCCCCTCTGTTTCCAGACTCCTTTTTCTCCCCCTCTGTTTCCAGACTCCTGTTTCTGCCCCTCTGTTTCCAGCCTCCTGTTTCTGCCCCTCTGTTTCCAGCCTCCTGTTTCTCCCCCTGTGTTTCCAGACTCCTGTTCCTCCCCCTCTGTTTCCAGACTCCTGTTTCTCCCCCTCTGTTTCCAGACTCCTGTTTCTCCCCCTCTGTTTCCAGGCTTCTGTTTCTCCCCCTCTGTTTCGAGCCTCCTGTTTCTGCCCCTCTGTTTCCAGCCTCCTGTTTCTCCCCCTCTGTTTCGAAACTCCTGTTTCTGCCCCTCTGTTTCCAGCCTCCTGTTTCTGCCCCTCTGTTTCCAGACTCCCGTTTCTCCTCCACTGTTTACAGGCTCCTGTTTCTGCCCCTCTGTTTCCAGACTCCTGTTTCTCCCCCTCTGTTTCCAGACTCCGGTTTCTGCCCTTCTGTTTCCAGACTCCTGTTTCTCACCCTCTGTTTCCAGACTCCTGTTTCTCCCCATCAATTTCAAGACTCCTGTTTCTCCACCTCTGTTTCCACACTCCTGTTTCTGCCGCTCTGTTTCCAGACTCCTGTTTCTCACCCTCTGTTTCCAGCCTCCTGTTTCTCGCCCTCTGTTTCCAGACTCCAGTTTCTGCCCCTCTGTTACCAGACTCCTGTTTCTGCCCCTCTGTTTCCAGACTCCTGTTTCTGCCCCTCTGTTTCCAGCCTCCTGTTTCTGCCCCTCTGTTTCCAGACGCCTGTTTCTCTCCCTCTGTTTTCAGACTCCTGTTTCTGCCCCTCTGTTTCCCGACTCCTGTTTCTCCCCCTCTGTTTCCAGACTCCTGTTTCTCCTCCTCTGTTTACAGGCTCCTGTTTCTCCCCCTCTGTTTCCAGACTCTTGTTTCTCCCCCTCTGTTTCCAGACTCCTGTTCCTACCCCGCTGTTTCCAGACTCCTGTTTCTGCCCCTCTGTTTCCAAACTCCTGCTTCTCCCCCTCTGTTTCCAGACTCCTGTTTCTCCCCCTCTGTTTGCAGACCCCTGTTTCTCCTCCTCTGTTTCCAGACTCCTGTTTCTGCCCCTCTGTTTCCAGACTCCTGTTTCTCCCCCTCTGTTTCCAGACTCCTGTTTCTGCACCTCTGTTTCCAGACTGCTGTTTCTCACCCTCTGTTTCCAGTCTCCTCTTTCTGACCCTCTGTTTCCAGCCTCCTGTTTCTGCCCCTCTGTTTCCAGTCTCCTGTTTCTCTCCCTATGTTTCCAGACTCCTGTTTCTCCCCCTCTGTATCCAGACTCCTGTTTCTGCCCCTCTGTTTCCAGACTTTTGTTTCTCACCCTGTGTTTCCAGACTCCTGTTTCTCCCCCTCTGTTTCCAGGCTCCTGTTTCTGCCCCTCTGTTTCCAGCCTCCTGTTTCTCCCCCTCTGTTTCCAGCCTCCTGTTTCTCCCCCTCTGTTTCCAGACTACTGTTTCTCCCCCTCTGTTTCCAGACTCCTTTTTCTCCCCCTCTGTTTCCAGACTCCTGTTTCTGCCCCTCTGTTTCCAGCCTCCTGTTTCTGCCCCTCTGTTTCCAGCCTCCTGTTTCTCCCCCTCTGTTTCCAGACTCCTGTTTCTCCTCCTCTGTTTTCAGACTCCTGTTTCTGTCCCTCTGTTTCCAACCTCCTGTTTCCCCCCCTCTGTTTCCAGACTCGTGTTTCTCACCCTCTGTTTCCAGGCTCCTGTTTCTGCCCCACTGTTTCCAGACTCCTCTTTCTGCCCCTCTGTTTCCAGCGTCCTGTTTCACCCCTTCTGTTTCCAGACTCCTGTTTCTCCCGCTCTGTTTCCAGACTCCTGTTTCTGCCCCTCTGTTTCCAGACTCCTGTTTCTGCCCCTCTGTTTCCAGCCTCCTGTTTCTGCCCCTCTGTTTCCAGCCTCCTGTTTCTCCTCCTCTGTTTCCAGACTCCTGTTTCTCCTCCTCTGTTTACAGACTCCTGTTTCTCCCCATCTGTTTTCAGACTCCTGTTTCTGCCCCTCTGTTTCCAGACTCCTGTTTCTCCCCATCTGTTTCCAGACTCCGGTTTCTGCCCTTCTGTTTCCAGACTCCTGTTTCTCACCCTCTGTTTCCAGACTCCTGTTTCTCCCCATCAATTTCCAGACTCCGGTATCTCCCCCTCTGTTTCCAAACTCCGGTTTCTGCCCCTCTGTTTCCAGCCTCCTGTTTCTCCTCCTCTGTTTCCAGACTCCTGTTTCTCCTCCTCTGTTTACAGACTCCTGTTTCTCCCCATCTGTTTACAGATTCCTGTTTCTGCCCCTCTGTTTCCAGACTCCTGTTTCTCCCCATCTGTTTCCAGACTCCGGTTTCTGCCCTTCTGTTTCCAGACTCCTGTTTCTCACCCTCTGTTTCCAGACTCCTGTTTCTCCCCATCAATTTCCAGACTCCGGTTTCTCCCCCTCTGTTTCCAAACTCCTGTTTCTGCCGCTCTGTTTCCAGACTCCTGTTTCTCACCCTCTGTTTCCAGCCTCCTGTTTCTCGCCCTCTGTTTTTCAGACTCCAGTTTCTGCCCCTCTGTTACCAGACTCCTGTTTCTGCCCCTCTGTTTCCAGACTCCTGTTTCTGCACCTCTGTTTCCAGCCTCCTGTTTCTGCACCTCTGTTTCCAGACTCCTGTTTCTCCCCCTCTGTTTGCAGACCCCTGTTTCTCCCCCTCTGTTTTCAGACTCCTGATTCTGCCCCTCTGTTTCCAGACTCCTGTTTCTCCCCCTCTGTTTCCAGACTCCTGCTTCTCCCCCTCTGTTTCCAGCCTCCTGCTTCTGCCCCTCTGTTTCCAGTCTCCTGTTTCTGCCCCTCTGTTTCCAGACTCCTGTTTCTCCCCCTCTGTTTCCAGACTCTTGTTTCTGCCCCTCTGTTTCCAGACTCCTGTTTCTGCCCCTCTGTTTCCAGACGCCTGTTTCTCTCCCTCTGTTTTCAGACTCCTGTTTCTACCCCTCTGTTTCCAGACTCCTGTTTCTCCCCCTCTGTTTCCTGACTCCTGTTTCTCCTCCTCTGTTTACAGGCTCCTGTTTCTCCCCCTCTGTTTCCAGACTCCTGTTTCTCCCCCTCTGTTTCCAGACTCCTGTTCCTCCCCCGCTGTTTCCAAACTCCTGTTTCTGCCCCTCTGTTTCCAGACTCCTGTTTCTCCCCCTCTGTTTCCAGACTCCTGTTTCTCCCCCTCTGTTTGCAGACCCCTGTTTGTCCTCCTCTGTTTCCAGACTCCTGTTTCTCCTGCTCTGTTTCCAGACTCCTGTTTCTGCCCCTCTGTTTCCAGACTCCTGTTTCTCCCCCTCTGTTTCCAGACTCCTGTTTCTCCTCCTCTGTTTCCAGACTCCTGTATCTCCCCCTCTGTTTCCAGACTCCTGTTTCTCCCCCTCTGTATCCAGACTCCTATTTCTGCCCTCTGTTTCCAGACTCCTGTTTCTCACCATCTGTTTCCAGACTCCTGTTTCTCCCCCTCTGTTTCCAGACTCCTGTTTCTGCCCCTCTGTTTCCAGACTCCTGTTTCTGCCCCTCTGTTTCCAGACTCCTGTTTCTCCCTCTCTGTTTCCAGACTCCTGTTTCTCCTCCTCTGTTTCCAGACTCCTGTTTCTCCCCCTCTGTTTCCAGACTCCTGTTTCTCCCCCTCTGTATCCGGACTCCTATTTCTCCCCCTCTGTTTCCAGACTCCTTTTCCTCCCCCTCTGTTTCCAGTCTCCTGTTTCTGCCCCTTTGTTTCCAGACTCCTGTTTCTACCCCTCTGTTTCCAGCCTCCTGTTTCTGCCCCTCGGTTTCCAGCCTCCTGTTTCTCCCCCTCTGTTTCCAGACTGCTGTTTCTCCTCCTCTGTTTACAGGCTCCTGTTTCTCCCCCTCTGTTTTCAGACTCCTGATTCTGCCCCTCTGTTTCCAGACTCCTGTTTCTCCCCCTCTGTTTCCAGACTCCTGTTTCTCCCCCTCTGTTTCCAGACTCCTGCTTCTCCCCCTCTGTTTCCAGCCTGCTGTTTCTGCCCCTCTGTTTCGAGATTGCTGTTTCTCCCCCTCTGTTTCCAGACTCGTGTTTCTGCCCCTCTGTTTCCAGACTCCTGTTTCTCCCCCTCTGTTTCCAGACGCCTGTTTCTCCCCCTCTGTTTCCAGACTCCTGTTTCTCACCCTCTGTTTCCAGCCTCCTGTTTCTCACCCTCTGTTTCCAGCCTCCTGTTTCTCCCCCTCTGTTTCCACACTCCTGTTTCTGCCCCTCTGTTTCCAGACTCCTGTTTCTGCCCCTCTGTTTCCAGACTCCTGTTTCTCCCCCTCTGTTTCCAGACGCCTGTTTCTCCCCCTCTGTTTCCAGACTCCTGTTTCTCACCCTCTGTTTCCAGCCTCCTGTTTCTCACCCTCTGTTTCCAGCCTCCTGTTTCTCCCCCTCTGTTTCCACACTCCTGTTTCTCCCCCTCTGTTTCCAGACTCCTGTTTCTGCCCCTCTGTTTCCAGACTGCTGTTTCTCACCCTTTGTTTCCAGTCTCCTCTTTCTGCCCCTCTGTTTCCAGCCTCCTGTTTCTGCCCCTCTGTCTCCAGTCTCCTGTTTCTCTCCCTCTGTTTCCAGACTCCTGTTTCTCCCCCTCTGTATCCAGACTCCTGTTTCTGCCCCTCTGTTTCCAGACTTTTGTTTCTCACCCTGTGTTTCCAGACTCCTGTTTCTCCCCCTCTGTTTCCAGGCTCCTGTTTCTGCCCCTCTGTTTCCAGCCTCCTGTTTCTCCCCCTCTGTTTCCAGACTACTGTTTCTCCCCCTCTGTTTCCAGACTCCTTTCTCTCCCCCTCTGTTTCCAGACTCCTGTTTCTGCCCCTCTATTTCCAGCCTCCTGTTTCTGCCCCTCTGTTTCCAGCCTCCTGTTTCCCCCCCTCTGTTTCCAGACTCATGTTTCTCACCCTCTGTTTCCAGACTCCTGTTTCTGCCCCTCTGTTTCCAGACTCCTGTTTCTGCCCCTCTGTTTCCAGCCTCCTGTTTCTGCCCCTCTGTTTCCAGCCTCCTGTTTCTCCTCCTCTGTTTCCAGACTCCTGTTTCTCCTCCTCTGTTTACAGACTCCTGTTTCTCCCCATCTGTTTACAGACTCCTGTTTCTGCCCCTCTGTTTCCAGACTCCTGTTTCTCCCCATCTGTTTCCAGACTCCGGTTTCTGCCCTTCTGTTTCCAGACTCCTGTTTCTCACCCTCTGTTTCCAGACTCCTGTTTCTCCCCATCAATTTCCAGACTCCGGTTTCTCCCCCTCTGTTTCCAAACTCCTGTTTCTGCCGCTCTGTTTCCAGACTCCTGTTTCTCACCCTCTGTTTCCAGCCTCCTGTTTCTCGCCCTCTGTTTCCAGACTCCAGTTTCTGCCCCTCTGTTACCAGACTCCTGTTTCTGCCCCTCTGTTTCCAGACTCCTGTTTCTGCACCTCTGTTTCCAGCCTCCTGTTTCTGCACCTCTGTTTCCACACTCCTGTTTCTCCCCCTCTGTTTGCAGACCCCTGTTTCTCCCCCTCTGTTTTCAGACTCCTGATTCTGCCCCTCTGTTTCCAGACTCCTGTTTCTCCCCCTCTGTTTCCAGACTCCTGCTTCTCCCCCTCTGTTTCCAGCCTCCTGATTCTGCCCCTCATTTTCCAGACTCCTGTTTCTCCCCCTCTGTTTCCAGACTCCTGCTTCTCCCCCTCTGTTTCCAGCCTCCTGTTTCTGCCCCTCTGTTTCCAGTCTCCTGTTTCTGCCCCTCTGTTTCCAGACTCCTGTTTCTCCCCCTCTGTTTCCAGACTCTTGTTTCTGCCCCTCTGTTTCCAGACTCCTGTTTCTGCCCCTCTGTTTCCAGACGCCTGTTTCTCTCCCTCTGTTTTCAGACTCCTGTTTCTACCCCTCTGTTTCCAGACTCCTGTTTCTCCCCCTCTGTTTCCTGACTCCTGTTTCTCCTCCTCTGTTTACAGGCTCCTGTTTCTCCCCCTCTGTTTCCAGACTCCTGTTTCTCCCCCTCTGTTTCCAGACTCCTGTTCCTCCCCCGCTGTTTCCAGACTCCTGTTTCTGCCCCTCTGTTTCCAGACTCCTGTTTCTCCCCCTCTGTTTCCAGACTCCTGTTTCTCCCCCTCTGTTTGCAGACCCCTGTTTGTCCTCCTCTGTTTCCAGACTCCTGTTTCTGCCTCTCTGTTTCCAGACTCCTGTTTCTCCCCCTCTGTTTCCAGACTCCTGTTTCTCCCCCTCTGATTCCAGACTCCTGTTTCTCCCCCTCTGTTTCCGGACTCCTGTTTCTCCCCCTCTGTTTCCAGACTCCTGTTTCTGCCCCTCTGTTTCCAGACTCCTGTTTCTCACCATCTGTTTCCAGTCTCCTCTTTCTGCCCCTTTGTTTCCAGCCTCCTGTTTCTCTCCCTCTGTTTCCAGACTCCTGTTTCTCCCCCTCTGTTTTCAGACTCCTGTTTCTGCCCCTCTGTTTCCAGGCTTCTGTTTCTCACCCCGTGTTTCCAGACTCCTGTTTCTCCCCCTCTGTTTCCAGCCTCCTGTTTGTCCCCTCTGTTTCCAGACTCCTATTTCTGCCCTCTGTTTCCAGACTCCTGTTTCTCACCATCTGTTTCCAGACTCCTGTTTCTCCTCCTCTGTTTACAGACTCCTGTTTCTCCCCATCTGTTTTCAGACTCCTGTTTCTGCCCCTCTGTTTCCAGACTCCTGTTTCTCCCCCTCTGTTTCCAGACTCCGGTTTCTGCCCTTCTGTTTCCAGACTCCTGTTTCTCACCCTCTGTTTCCAGACTCCTGTTTCTCCCCATCAATTTCAAGACTCCTGTTTCTCCACCTCTGTTTCCACACTCCTGTTTCTGCCGCTCTGTTTCCAGACTCCTGTTTCTCACCCTCTGTTTCCAGCCTCCTGTTTCTCGCCCTCTGTTTCCAGACTCCAGTTTCTGCCCCTCTGTTACCAGACTCCTGTTTCTGCCCCTCTGTTTCCAGACTCCTGTTTCTGCCCCTCTGTTTCCAGCCTCCTGTTTCTGCCCCTCTGTTTCCAGACGCCTGTTTCTCTCCCTCTGTTTTCAGACTCCTGTTTCTGCCCCTCTGTTTCCCGACTCCTGTTTCTCCCCCTCTGTTTCCAGACTCCTGTTTCTGCCCCTCTGTTTCCAGACTCCTGTTTCTCACCATCTGTTTCCAGTCTCCTCTTTCTGCCCCTCTGTTTCCAGCCTCCTGTTTCTCTCCCTCTGTTTCCAGACTCCTGTTTCACCCCCTCCGTTTTCAGACTCCTGTTTCTGCCCCTCTGTTTCCAGGCTTCTGTTTCTCACCCCGTGTTTCCGGACTCCTGTTTCTCCCCCTCTGTTTCCAGCCTCCTGTTTGTCCCCTCTGTTTCCAGACTCCTATTTCTGCCCTCTGTTTCCAGACTCCTGTTTCTCACCATCTCTTTCCAGACTCCTGTTTCTCCCCCTCTGTTTCCAGACTCCTGTTTCTGCCCCTCTGTTTCCAGCCTCCTGTTTCTGCCCCTCTGTTTCCAGCCTCTTGTTTCTCCCCCTCTGTTTCCAGACTCCTGTTTCTCCTCCTCTGTTTCCAGACTCCTGTTTCTCCCCCTTTGTTTCCAGACTCCTGTTTCTCCCCCTCTGTATCCGGACTCCTATTTCTCCCCCTCTGTTTCCAGACTCCTGTTTCTCCCCCTCTGTTTCCAGTCTCCTGTTTCTCCCCCTCTGTTTACAGACTCCTGTTTCTCCCCCTCTGTTTCCAGGCTTCTGTTTCTCACCCCGTGTTTCCAGCCTCCTGTTTCTCTCCCTCTGTTTCCAGCCTCCTGTTTCTCCCCCTCTGTTTCCAGTCTCCTATTTCTGCCCCTCTGTTTCCAGACTCCTGTTTCTGCCCCTCTGTTTCCAGACTCCTGTTTCTCCCCCTCTGTTTCCAGACTCCTGTTTCTGCCTCTCTGTTTCCAGACTCCTGTTTCTCACCCTCTGTCTCCAGACTCCTGTTTCTGCCCCTCTGTTTCGAGCCTCCTGATTCTGCCCCTCTGTTTCCAGCCTCCTCTTTCTCACCCTCAGTTTCCTGACTCCTGTTTCTCCCCCTCTGTTTCCAGGCTCCTGTTTCTGCCCCTCTGTATCCAGCCTCCTGTTTCTCCACCTCTGTTTCCAGACTCCTGTTTCTGCCCCTCTGTTTCCAGACTCCTGTTTCTCCCCCTCTGTTTCCAGACTCCTGTTTCTCCCCCTCTGTATCCGGACTCCTGTTTCTGCCCCTCTGTATCCAGCCTCCTGTTTCTCACCCTCTGTTTCCAGTCTCCTCTTTCTGCCCCTCTGTTTCCAGCCTCCTGTTTCTGCCCCTCTGTCTCCAGCCTCCTGTTTCTCTCCCTCTGTTTCCAGACTCCTGTTTCTCCCCCTCTGTATCCAGACTCCTGTTTCTGCCCCTCTGTTTCCAGACTTTTGTTTCTCACCCTGTGTTTCCAGACTCCTGTTTCTCCCCCTCTGTTTCCAGGCTCCTGTTTCTGCCCCTCTGTTTCCAGCCTCCTGTTTCTCCCCCTCTGTTTCCAGACTACTGTTTCTCCCCCTCTGTTTCCAGACTCCTTTTTCTCCCCCTCTGTTTCCAGACTCCTGTTTCTGCCCCTCTGTTTCCAGCCTCCTGTTTCTGCCCCTCTGTTTCCAGCCTCCTGTTTCTCCCCCTGTGTTTCCAGACTCCTGTTCCTCCCCCTCTGTTTCCAGACTCCTGTTTCTCCCCCTCTGTTTCCAGACTCCTGTTTCTCCCCCTCTGTTTCCAGGCTTCTGTTTCTCCCCCTCTGTTTCGAGCCTCCTGTTTCTGCCCCTCTGTTTCCAGCCTCCTGTTTCTCCCCCTCTGTTTCGAAACTCCTGTTTCTGCCCCTCTGTTTCCAGCCTCCTGTTTCTGCCCCTCTGTTTCCAGACTCCCGTTTCTCCTCCACTGTTTACAGGCTCCTGTTTCTCCCCCTCTGTTTTCAGACCCCTGATTCTGCCCCTCTGTTTCCAGACTCCTGTTTCTGCACCACTGTTCCAGACTCCTGTTTCTCCCCCTCTGTTTCCAGACTCCTGTTTCTCCCCTTCTGTTTCCAGACTCCGGTATCTGCCCCTCTGTTTCCAGCCTCCTGTTTCTGCCCCTCTGTTTCCAGACTCCTGTTTCTCCCCCTCTGTTTCCAGACTCCTGTTTCTCCCCTTCTGATTCCAGACTCCGGTTTCTGCCCCTCTGTTTCCAGACTCCTGTTTCTGCACCTCTGTTCCAGACTCCTGTTTCTCCCCCTCTGTTTCCAGACTCCTGTTTCTCCCCTTCTGTTTCCAGACTCCGGTTTCTGCCCCACTGTTTCCAGCCTCCTGTTTCTGCCCCTTCATTTCCAGACTCCTGTTTCTCCTCCTCTGTTTACAGGCTCCTGTTTCTCCCCCTCTGTTTTCACACCCCTGATTCTGCCCCTCTGTTTCCAGACTCCTGTTTCTCCCCCTCTGTTTCCAGACTCCTGCTTCTCCCCCTCTGTTTCCAGCCTCCTGTTTCTGCCCCTCTGTTTCGAGACTCCTGTTTCTGCCCCTCTGTTTCCAGCCTCCTGTTTCTCCCCCTCTGTTTCCAGACTCCTGTTTCTCCCCCTCTGTTTCCAGACTCCTGTTTCTGCCCCACTGTTTCCAGTCTCCTGTTTCTCCCCCTCTGTCTCCAGACTCCTGTTTCTCCTCCTCTGTTTACAGACTCCTGTTTCTCCCCCTCTGTTTTCAGACTCCTGTTTCTGCCCCTCTGTTTCCAGAATCCTATTTCTCCCCCTCTGTTTCCAGACTCCTGCTTCTCCCCCTCAGTTTCCAGACGCCGGTTTCTCCCCCTCTGTTTCCAGACTCCTGTTTCTCCCCCTCTGTTTCCAGTCTCCTGTTTCTCCACCTCTGTTTCCAGACTCCTGTTTCTCGCCCTCTGTTTCCAGGCTCCTGTTTCTCCCCCTCTCTTTCGAGCCTCCTGTTTCTGCCCCGCTGTTTCCAGCCTCCTGTTTCTCCCCCTCTGTTTCCAAACACCTGTTTCTGCCACTCTGTTTCCAGACTCCTGTTTCTGCCCCTCTGTTTCCAGCCTCCTGTTTCTCCCCCTCAGTTTCCAGACTCCTGTTTCTCCTCCTCTGTTTACAGACTCCTGTTTCTCCCCCTCTGTTTTCAGACTCCTGTTTCTCCCCCTCTGTTTCCAGACACCTGTTTCTCCCCCTCTGTATCCAGACTCCTGTTTCTGCCCCTCTGTTTCCAGACTGCTGTTTCTCCCCCTCTGTTTCCAGTCTCCTTTTTCTCCACCTCTGTTTCCAGACTCCTGTTTCTCACCCTCTGTTTCCAGGCTCCTGTTTCTCCACCTCTGTTTCGAGCCTCCTGTTCCTCCCCATCAATTTCCAGCCTCCTGTTTCTCCCCCTCTGTTTCCAAATTCCTGTTACTGCCACTCTGTTTCCAGACTCCTGTTTCGGCCCCTCTGTTTCCAGACTCCTGTTTCTCCCCCTCTGTTTTCAGACTCCTGATTCTGCCCCTCTGTTTCCAGACTATTGTTTCTCCCCCTCTGTTTCCAGACTCCTGCTTCTCCCCCTCTGTTTCCAGCCTCTTGTTTCTGCCCCTCTGTTTTGAGACTCATTTTTCTGCCCCTCTCTTTCCAGCCTCCTGTTTCTCCCCCTCTGTTTCCAGACTCCTGTTTCTCCCCCTCTGTTTCCAGACTCCTGTTTCTGCCCCTCTGTTTCCACACTCCTGTTTCTGCCCCTCTGTTTCCAGACTCCTGTTTCTCCCCCTCTGTTTCCAGACTCCTGTTTCTCACCCTCTGTTTCCAGCCTCCTGTTTCTCACCCTGTGTTTCCAGCTTCTTGTTTCTCCCCCTCTGTTTCCAGACTCCTGTTTCTGCCCCTCTGTTTCCAGACTCCGGTATCTGCCCCTCCGTTTCCAGACTCCTGTTTCTCACCCTCTGTTTCCAGTCTCCTGATTCTGCCCATCAGTTTCCAGACTCCTGTTTCTCCCCCTCTGTTTCCAGACTCCTGTTTCTGCCCCTCTGTTTCCAGACTCCTGTTTGTGCCGCTCTGTTTCCAGACTCCTGTTTCTCACCCTCTCTTTCCAGCCTCCTGATTCTCGCCCTCTGTTTCCATACTCCTGTCTCTGCCCCTCTGTTTCCAGACTCCTGTTTCTGCCCCTCTGTTTCCAGACTCCTGTTTCTGCCCCTCTGTTTCCAGACTCCTGTTTCTGCCCCTCTGTTTCCAGACTCCTGTTTCTCCCCCTCTGTTTGCAGACCCCTGTTTCTCCCCCTCTGTTTTCAGACTCCTGTTTCTGCGCCTCTGTTTCCATACTCCTGTTTCTCCCCCTCTGTTTCCAGACTCCTGTTTCACCCCCTCTGTTTCCAGACTCCTGTTTCTCCCCCTCTGTTTCCAGACTCCTGTTTCTGCCCCTCTGTTTCCAGACTCTTGTTTCTGCGCCTCTGTTTCCAGCCTCCTGTTTCTCCCCCTCTGTTTCCAGACTCCTGTTTCACCCCCTCTGTTTCCAGACTCCTGTTTCTCACCCTCTGTTTCCAGTCTCCTCTTTCTGCCCCTCTGTTTCCAGCCTCCTGTTTCTGCCCCTCTGTTTCCTGTCTCCTGTTTCTCTCCCTCTGTTTCCAGACTCCTGTTTCTCCCCCTCTGTTTCCAGACTCCTGTTTCTCCCCCTCTGTTTCCAGACTTCTGTTTCTCACCCTGTGTTTCCAGACTCCTGTTTCTCCCCCTCTGTTTCCAGCCTCCTGTTTCTCCCCCTCTGTTTCCAGACTCCTATCACTGCCCCTCTGTTTCCAGACTCCTCTTTCTCACCATCTGTTTCCAGACTCCTGTTTCTCCCCCTCTGTTTCCAGACTCCTGTTTCTGCCCCTTTGTTTCCAGCCTCCTGTTTCTCCCCCTCTGTTTCCACACTCCTGTTTCTGCCCCTCTGTTTCCAGACTCTTGTTTCTCCCCCACTGTTTCCAGTCTCCAGGTTCTGCTCCTCTGTTTCCAGACTCCTGTTTCTGCCTCTCTGTTTCCAGACTCCTGTTGCTCCCCCTCTGTTTCCAGACTCCTGTTTCTGCCCCTCTGTTTCGAGCCTCCTGATTCTGCCCCTCTGTTTCCAGCCTCCTCTTTCTCACCCTCTGTTTCCGGACTCCTGTATCTCCCCCTCTGTTTCCAGGATCCTGTTTCTGCCCCTCTGTTTCCAGCCTCCTGTTTCTCCCCCTCTGTTTCCAGACTCCTGTTTCTCCCCCTCTGTTTCCAGACTCCTGTTTCTCCCCCTCTGTTTCCAGATTCCTGTTTCTGCCCCTCTGTTTCCAGCCTCCTGTTTCTGCCCCTCTGTTTCCAGACTCCTGTTTCCCCCCCTCTGTTTCCAGATTCCTGTTTCTCACCCTCTGTTTCCAGACTCATGTTTCTCCTCCTCTGTTTACAGACTCCTGTTTCTCCCCATCTGTTTTCAGACTCCTGTTTCTGCCCCTCTGTATCCAGACTCCTGTTTCTGCCCCTCTGTTTCCAGCATCCTGTTTCTGCCCCTCTGTTTCCGGCCTCCTGTTTCTCCCCCTCTGTTTCCAGACTCATGTTTCTCCTCCTCTGTTTACAGACTCCTGTTTCTCCCCATCTGTTTTCAGACTCCTGTTTCTGCCCCTCTGTTTCCAGACTCCTTTTTCTCCCCCTCTGTTTCCAGACTCCTGTTTCTGCCCCTCTGTTTCCAGACTCCGGTTTCTGCCCTTCTGTTTCCAGACTCCTGTTTCTCACCCTCTGTTTCCAGACTCGTGTTTCTCCCCATCAATTTCCAGACTCCTGTTTCTCCTCCTCTGTTTCCAGACTCCTGTTTCTGCCGCTCTGTTTCCAGACTCCTGTTTCTCACCCTCTGTTTCCAGCCTCCTGTTTCTCGCCCTCTGTTTCCAGACTCCTGTTTCTGCCCCTCTGTTTCCAGACTCCTGTTTCTGCCCCTCTGTTTGCAGACTCCTGTTTCTGCCCCTCTGTTTCCAGACTCCTGTTTCTCCCCCTCTGTTTGCAGACCCCTGTTTCTCCCCCTCTGTTTTCAGACTCCTGTTTCTGCCCCTCTGTTTCCAGACTCCTGTTTCTCCCCCTCTGTTTCCAGACTCCTGTTTCTACCCCTCTGTTTCCGGACTCCTGTTTCTGCCCCTCTGTTTCCAGACTCCTGTTTCTGCCCCTCTGTTTCCAGACTCCGGTTTCTCACACTCTGTTTCGAGTCTCCTCTTTCTGCCCCTCTGTTTCCAGCCTCCTGTTTCTGCCCCTCTGTTTCCAGTCTCCTGTTTCTCTCCCTCTGTTTCCAGACTCCTGTTTCTCCCCCTCTGTTTCCAGACTCCTGTTTCTGCCCCTCTGTTTCCAGACTTATGTTTCTCACCCTGTGTTTCCAGACTCCTGTTTCTCCCCCTCTGTTTCCAGCCTCCTGTTTCTCCCCACTGTTTCCAGACTCCTATTTCTGCCCTCTGTTTCCAGACTCCTGTTTCTCAACATCAGTTTCCAGACTCCTGTTTCTCCCCCTCTGTTTCCACACTCCTGTTTCTCCCCCTCTGTTTCCAGACTCCTGTTTCTCCCCCTCTGTTTCCAGACTCCTGTTTCTGCCCCTCTGTTTCCAGACTCCTGTTTCTCCCCCTCTGTTTCCAGACTCCTGTTTCTGCCCCTCTGTTTCCAGCCTCCTGTGTCTGCCCCTCTGTTTCCAGTCTCCTGTTTCTCCCCTCTGTTTCCACACTCCTGTTTCTCCCCCTCTGTTTCCAGACTCCTGTTTCTCCCACTCTGTTTCCACACTCCTGTTTCTGCCCCTCTGTTTCCAGACTCCTGTTTCTCCCCCTCTGTTTGCAGACTCCTGATTCTCCCCCTCTGTTTTCAGACTCCTGTTTCTGCCCCTCTGTTTCCAGACTCCTGTTTCTCACCCTCTGTTTCCAGTCTCCTCTCTCTGCCCCTCTGTTTCCAGCCTCCTGTTTCTGCCCCTCTGTTTCCAGCCTCCTGTTTCTCTCCCTCTGTTTCCAGACTCCTGTTTCTCCCCCTCTGTTTCCAGACTCCTGATTCTCCCCCTCTGTTTCCAGACTCCTGTTTCTCCCCCTCGGTTTCCAGACTCCTGTTTCTCCCCCTCTGTATCCAGACTCCTGTTTCTGCCCCTCTGTTTCCAGACTCCTGTTTCTCCTCCTCTGTTTCCACACTCCTGTTTCTGCCCCTCTGTTTCCAGACTCTTGTTTCTCCCCCTCTTTTTCCAGACTCCTGTTTCTGCCCCTCTGTTTCCAGAGTCCTGTTTCTGCCTCTCTGTTTCCAGACTCCTGTTTCTCACCCTCTGTTTCCAGACTCCTGTTTCTGCCCCTCTGTTTCGAGTCTCCTGATTCTGTCCCTCTGTTTCCAGCCTCCTCTTTCTCACCCTCTGTTTCCTGACTCCTGTTTCTCCCCCTCTGTTTCCAGGCTCCTGTTTCTGCCCCTCTGTTTCCAGCCTCCTGTTTCTCCCCCTCTGTTTCCAGACTCCTGTTTCTCCCCCTCTGTTTCCAGACTCCTGTTTCTGCCCCTCTGTTTCCAGACTCCTGTTTCTGCCCCTCTGTTTCCAGCCTCCTGTTTCTGCCCCTCTGTTCCCAGCCTCCTGTTTCTCCCCCTCTGTTTCCAGACTCCTGTTTCCCTCCTCTGTTTTCAGACTCCTGTTTCTGCCCCTCTGTTTCCAGACTCCTGTTTCCCCCCCTCTGTTTCCAGACTCCTGTTTCTCACGCTCTGTTTCCAGGCTCCTGTTTCTGCCCCACGGTTTCCAGACTCCTCTTTCTGCCCCTCTGTTTCCAGCCTCCTGTTTCTCCCCCTCTGTTTCCAGACTCCTGTTTCTCCCCCTCTGTTTCCAGACTCCTGTTTCTGCCCCTCTGTTTCCAGACTCATTTTTCTGCCCCTCTGTTTCCAGCCTCCTGTTTCTGCCCCTCTGTTTCCAGCCTCCTGTTTCTCCCCGTCTGTTTCCAGACTCCTGTTTCTCCTCCTCTGTTTACAGACTCCTGTTTCTCCCCATCTGTTTTCAGACTCTTGTTTCTGTCCCTCTATTTCCAGACTCCTGTTTCTCCCCCTCTGTTTCCAGACTCCTGTTTCTCCCCCTCTTTTTCCAGACTCCTGTTTCTCCCCCTCTGTTTCCAGACTCCTGTTTCTCCCCCTCTGTTTCCAGTCTCCTGTTTCTCCACCTCTTTTTCCAGACTCCTGTTTCTCCCCCTCTGTTTCGAGCCTCCTATTCTGCCCCTCTGATTCCAGCCTCCTGTTTCTCCCCCCCTGTTTCCAAACTCCTGTTTCTGCCCCTCTGTTTCCAGACTCCTGTTTCTGCCCCTCTGTTTCCAGACTCCTGTTTCTCACCCTCTGTTTCCAGCCTCCTGTTTCTCCCCCTCTGTTACCAGCCTCCTGTTTCTCCCCCTCTGTTTCCACACTCCTGTATCTGCCCCACTGTTTCCAGCCTCCTGTTTCTCCCCCTCTGTTTCCACACTCCTGTATCTGCCCCACTGTTTCCAGACTCCTGTTTCTGCCCCTCTGTTTCCAGACTCCTGTTTCTGCCCCTCTGTTTCCAGACTCCGGTTTCTGCCCCTCTGTTTCCAGACTCCTGTTTCTCACCCTCTGTTTCCAGACTCCTGTTTCTCCCCATCAATTTCCAGACTCCTGTTTCTCCCCCTCTGTTTCCAGACTCCTGTTTCTGCCGCTCTGTTTCCAGACTCCTGTTTCTCACCCTCTGTTTCCAGCCTCCTGTTTCTCGCCCTCTGTTTCCAGACTCCTGTTACTGCCCCTCTGTTTCCAGACTCCTGTTTCTGCCCCTCTGTTTCCAGACTCCTGTTTCTGCCCCTCTGTTTCCAGCCTCCTGTTTCTGCCCCTCTGTTTCCAGACTCCTGTTTCTCCCCCTCTGTTTCCAGACTCCTGTTTCTCCCCCTCTGTTTCCAGACTCCTGTTTCTGCCCCTCTGTTTTCAGACTCCTGTTTCTCACCCTCTGTTTCCAGTCTCCTCTTTCTGCCCCTCTGTTTCCAGCCTCCTGTTTCTGCCCCTCTGTTTCCAGTCTCCTGTTTCTCCCCTCTGTTTCCAGACTCCTGTTTCTCCCCGTCTGTTTCCAGCCTCCTGTTTCTCCCCTCTGTTTCCAGACTCCTATTTCTGCCCTCTGTTTCCAGACTCCTGTTTCTCACCATCTGTTTCCAGACTCCTGTTTCTCCCCCTCTGTTTCCAGGCTCCTGTTTCTGCCCCTCTGTTTCCAGCCTCCTGTTTCTCCCCCTCTGTGTCCAGACTCCTATTTCTGCCCCTCTGTTTCCAGACTCCTGTTTCTCCCCATCTGTTTCCAGACTCCTGTTTCTCCCCCTCTGTTTCCAGACTCCTGTTTCTGCCCCTCTGTTTCCCGCCTCCTGTTTCTCCCCCTCTGTTTCCACACTCCTGTTTCTGCCCCTCTGTTTCCAGACTCCTGTTTCTGCCCCTCTGTTTCCAGACTCCTGTTTCTGCCCCTCTGTTTCCAGACTCCTGTTTCTGCCCCTCTGTTTCGAGCCTCCTGATTCTGCCCCTGTGTTTCCAGCCTCCTCTTTCTCACCCTCTGTTTCCTGACTCCTGTTTCTCCCCCTCTGTTTCCAGCCTCCTGTTTCTGCCCCTCTGTTTCGAGACTCCTGCTTCTGCCCCTCTGTTTCCAGCCTCCTGTTTCTCCCCCTCTGTTTCCAGACACCTGTTTCTGCCCCTCTGTTTCCAGTCTCCTGTTTCTGCCCCTCTGTTTCCAGTCTCCTGTTTCTGCCCCTTTGTTTCCAGACTCCTGATTCTCCCCCTCTGTTTCCAGACCCTTGTTTCTGCCCCTCTGTTTCCAGACTCCTGTTTGTGCCGCTCTGTTTCCAGACTCCTGTTTCTCACCCTCTCTTTCCAGCCTCCTGATTCTCGCCCTCTGTTTCCATACTCCTGTCTCTGCCCCTCTGTTTCCAGACTCCTGTTTCTGCCCCTCTGTTTCCAGACTCCTGTCTCTCCCCCTCTGTTTCCAGACTCCTGTTTCTCCCCCTCTGTTTCCAGACTCCTGTTTCTCCCCGTCTGTTTCCAGACTCCTGTTTCTGCCCCTCTGTTTCCAGACTCCTGTTTCTTCCCCTCTGTTTCCACACTCCTGTTTCTGCCCCACTGTTTCCAGACTCCTGTTTCTCACCCTCTGTTTCCAGACTCTTGTTTCTGCCCCTCTGTTTCCAGACTCCTGTTTCTGCCCCTCTGTTTCCAGACTCCGGTTTCTGCCCCTCTGTTTCCAGACTCCTGTTTCTCACCCTCTGTTTCCAGCCTCCTGTTTCTCTCCCTCTGTTTCCAGCCTCCTGTTTCTCGCCCTCTGTTTCCAGCCTCCTGTTTCTGCCCCTCTGTTTCCAGACTCCTGTTTCTCCCCCTCTGTTTGCAGACCCCGGTTTCTCCCCCTCTGTTTTCAGACTCCTGTTTCTGCCCCTCTGTTTCCAGACTCCTGTTTCTCCCCCTCTGATTCCAGACTCCTGTTTCTCCCCCTCTGTTTCCAGACTCCTCTTCCTCCCCCTCTGTTTCCAGACACCTGTTTCTCCCCCTCTGTTTCCAGACTCCTGTTTCTGCCCCTCTGTTTCCATTCTCCTGTTTCTGCCCCTCTGTTTCCAGACTCCTGTTTCTCCCCCTCTGTTTCCAGACTCTTGTTTCTGCCCCTCTGTTTCCAGACTCCTGTTTCTGCCCCTCTGTTTCCGGACGCCTGTTTCTCCCCCTCTGTTTTCAGACTCCTGTTTCTGCCCCTCTGTTTCCAGACTCCTGTTTCTGCCCCTCTGTTTCCAGTCTCCTGTTTCTCTCCCTCTGTTTCCAGACTCCTGTTTCTCCCCCTCGGTTTCCAGACTCCTGTTTCTGCCCCTCTGTTTCCAGACTTCTGTTTCTCTCCCTGTGTTTCCAGACTCCTGTTTCTCCCCCTCTGTTTCCAGACTCCTGTTTCTCCACCTCTGTTTCCAGACTCCTGTTCCTCCCCCTCTGTTTCCAGACTCCTGTTTCTGCCCCTCTGTTTCCAGACTCCTGTTTCTCCCCCTCTGTTTCCAGACTCCTGTTTCTCCTCCTCTGTTTCCAGATACCTGTTTCTCCCCCTGTGTTTCCAGACTCCTGTTCCTCCCCCTCTGTTTCCAGACTCCTGTTTCTCCCCCTCTGTTTCCAGACCCCTGTTTCTCCCCCTCTGTTTCCAGGCTTCTGTTTCTCCCCCTCAGTTTCGAGCCTCCTGTTTCTCCCCCTCTGTTTCCAGCCTCCTGTTTCTCCCCCTCTGTTTCGAAACTCCTGTTTCTGCCCCTCTGTTTCCAGCCTCCTGTTTCTGCCCCTCTGTTTCCAGACTCCTGTTTCTCCTCCACTGTTTACAGGCTCCTGTTTCTCCCCCTCTGTTTTCAGACCCCTGATTCTGCCCCTCTGTTTCCAGACTCCTGTTTCTGCACCTCTGTTCCAGACTCCTGTTTCTCCCCCTCTGTTTCCAGACTCCTGTTTCCCCCCTTCTGTTTCCAGACTCCGGTATCTGCCCCTCTGTTTCCAGCCTCCTGTTTCTGCCCCTCTGTTTCCAGACTCCTGTTTCTCCCCCTCTGTTTCCAGACTCCTGTTTCTCCCCTTCTGATTCCTGACTCCGGTTTCTGCCCCTCTGTTTCCAGACTCCTGTTTCTGCACCTCTGTTCCAGACTCCTGTTTCTCCCCCTCTGTTTCCAGACTCCTGTTTCTCCCCTTCTGTTTCCAGACTCCGGTTTCTGCCCCTTTGTTTCCAGCCTCCTGTTTCTGCCCCTCTGTTTCCAGACTCCTGTTTCTCCTCCTCTGTTTACAGGCTCCTGTTTCTCCCCCTCTGTTTTCACACCCCTGATTCTGCCCCTCTGTTTCCAGACTCCTGTTTCTCCCCCTCTGTTTCCAGACTCCTGCTTCTCCCCCTCTGTTTCCAGCCTCCTGTTTCTGCCCCTCTGTTTCGAGACTCCTGTTTCTGCCCCTCTGTTTCAAGCCTCCTGTTTCTCCCCCTCTGTTTCCAGACTCCTGTTTCTCCCCCTCTGTTTCCAGACTCCTGTTTCTGCCCCACTGTTTCCAGTCTCCTGTTTCTCCCCCTCTGTCTCCAGACTCCTGTTTCTCCTCCTCTGTTTACAGACTCCTGTTTCTCCCCCTCTGTTTTCAGACTCCTGTTTCTGCCCCTCTGTTTCCAGAATCCTATTTCTCCCCCTCTGTTTCCAGACTCCTGTTTCTCCCCCTCTGTTTCCAGACTCCTGTTTCTCCCCCTCTGTTTCCAGACTCCTGTTTCTCCCCCTCTGTTTCCAGTCTCCTGTTTCTCCACCTCTGTTTCAAGACTCCTGTTTCTCCCCCTCTGTTTGCAAACACCTGTTTCTGCCACTCTGTTTCCAGACTCCTGTTTCTGCCCCTCTGTTTCCAGCCTCCTGTTTCTCCCCCTCAGTTTCCAGACTCCTGTTTCTCCTCCTCTGTTTACAGACTCCTGTTTCTCCCCCTCTGTTTTCAGACTCCTGCTTCTCCCCCTCTGTTTCCAGACACCTGTTTCTCCCCCTCTGTATCCAGACTCCTGTTTCTGCCCCTCTGTTTCCAGACTGCTGTCTCTCCCCCTCTGTTTGCAGTCTCCTTTTTCTCCACCTCTGTTTCCAGACTCCTGTTTCTCACCCTCTGTTTCCAGGCTCCTGTTTCTCCCCCTCTGTTTCGAGCCTCCTGTTTCTCCCCATCAATTTCCAGCCTCCTGTTTCTCCCCCTCTGTTTCCAAATTCCTGTTACTGCCACTCTGTTTCCAGACTCCTGTTTCGGCCCCTCTGTTTCCAGACTCCTGTTTCTCCCCCTCTGTTTTCAGACTCCTGATTCTGCCCCTCTGTTTCCAGACTATTGTTTCTCCCACTCTGTTTCCAGACTCCTGCTTCTCCCCCTCTGTTTCCAGCCTCTTGATTCTGCCCCTCTGTTTCCAGACTCCTGTTTCTGCCCCTCTCTTTCCAGTCTCCTGTTTCTGCCCCTCTGTTTCCAGACTCCTGTTTCTCACCCTCTGTTTCCAGACTCCTGTTTCTGCCCCTCTGTTTCCACACTCCTGTTTCTGCCCCTCTGTTTCCAGACGCCTGTTTCTCCCCCTCTGTTTCCAGACTCCTGATTCTCCCCTTCTGTTTCCAGACTCCTGTTTCTCCCCCTCTGTTTCCAGACTCTTGTTTCTCACCCTCTGTTTCCAGCCTCCTGTTTCTCACCCTGTGTTTCCAGCTTCTTGTTTCTCCCCCTCTGTTTCCAGACTCCTGTTTCTGGCCCTCTGTTTCCAGACTCCGGTTTCTGCCCCTCCGTTTCCAGACTCCTGTTTCTCACCCTCTGTTTCCAGTCTCCTGATTCTGCCCATCAGTTTCCAGACTCCTGTTTCTCCCCCTCTGTTTCCAGACTCCTGTTTCTGCCCCTCTGTTTCCAGACTCCTGTTTGTGCCGCTCTGTTTCCAGACTCCTGTTTCTCACCCTCTCTTTCCAGCCTCCTGATTCTCGCCCTCTGTTTCCATACTCCTGTTTCTGCCCCTCTGTTTCCAGACTCCTGTTTCTGCCCCTCTGTTTCCAGACTCCTGTTTCTGCCCCTCTGTTTCCAGACTCCTGTTTCTGCCCCTCTGTTTCCAGACTCCTGTTTCTCCCCCTCTGTTTGCAGACCCCTGTTTCTCCCCCTCTGTTTTCAGACTCCTGTTTCTGCGCCTCTGTTTCCATACTCCTGTTTCTCCCCCTCTGTTTCCAGACTCCTGTTTCACCCCCTCTGTTTCCTTACTCCTGTTTCTCCCCCTCTGTTTCCAGACTCCTGTTTCTGCCCCTCTGTTTCCTGACTCTTGTTTCTGCGCCTCTGTTTCCAGCCTCCTGTTTCTCCCCCTCTGTTTCCAGACTCCTGTTTCACCCCCTCTGTTTCCAGACTCCTGTTTCTCACCCTCTGTTTCCAGTCTCCTCTTTCTGCCCCTCTGTTTCCAGCCTCCTGTTTCTGCCCCTCTGTTTCCTGTCTCCTGTTTCTCTCCCTCTGTTTCCAGACTCCTGTTTCTCCCCCTCTGTTTCCAGACTCCTGTTTCTCCCCCTCTGTTTCCAGACTTCTGTTTCTCACCCTGTGTTTCCAGACTCCTGTTTCTCCCCCTCTGTTTCCAGCCTCCTGTTTCTCCCCCTCTGTTTCCAGACTCCTATTACTGCCCCTCTGTTTCCAGACTCCTCTTTCTCACCATCTGTTTCCAGACTCCTGTTTCTCCCCCTCAGTTTCCAGACTCCTGTTTCTGCCCCTTTGTTTCCAGCCTCCTGTTTCTCCCCCTCTGTTTCCACACTCCTGTTTCTGCCCCTCTGTTTCCAGACTCTTGTTTCTCCCCCACTGTTTCCAGTCTCCAGTTTCTGCTCCTCTGTTTCCAGACTCCTGTTTCTGCCTCTCTGTTTCCAGACTCCTGTTTCTCACCCTCTGTTTCCAGACTCCTGTTTCTGCCCCTCTGTTTCGAGCTTCCTGATTCTGCCCCTCTGTTTCCAGCCTCCTCTTTCTCACCCTCTGTTTCCGGACTCCTGTTTCTCCCCCTCTGTTTCCAGGATCCTGTTTCTGCCCCTCTGTTTCCAGCCTCCTGTTTCTCCCCCTCTGTTTCCAGACTCCTGTTTCTCCCCCTCTGTTTCCAGACTCCTGTTTCTCCCCCTCTGTTTCCAGATTCCTGTTTCTGCCCCTCTGTTTCCAGCCTCCTGTTTCTGCCCCTCTGTTTCCAGACTCCTGTTTCCCCCCCTCTGTTTCCAGATTCCTGTTTCTCACCCTCTGTTTCCAGGCTCCTGTTTCTGCCCCACTGTGTCCAGACTCCTCTTTCTGCCCCTCTGTTTCCAGCCTCCTGTTTCTCCGCCTCTGTTTCCAGACTCCTGTTTCTCCCCCTCTGTTTCCAGACTCCTGTTTCTGCCCCTCTGTATCCAGACTCCTGTTTCTGCCCCTCTGTTTCCAGCATCCTGTTTCTGCCCCTCTGTTTCCGGCCTCCTGTTTCTCCCCCTCTGTTTCCAGACTCATGTTTCTCCTCCTCTGTTTACAGACTCCTGTTTCTCCCCATCTGTTTTCAGACTCCTGTTTCTGCCCCTCTGTTTCCAGACTCCTTTTTCTCCCCCTCTGTTTCCAGACTCCTGTTTCTGCCCCTCTGTTTCCAGACTCCGGTTTCTGCCCTTCTGTTTCCAGACTCCTGTTTCTCACCCTCTGTTTCCAGACTCGTGTTTCTCCCCATCAATTTCCAGCCTCCTGTTTCTCCTCCTCTGTTTCCAGACTCCTGTTTCTGCCGCTCTGTTTCCAGACTCCTGTTTCTCACCCTCTGTTTCCAGCCTCCTGTTTCTCGCCCTCTGTTTCCAGACTCCTGTTTCTGCCCCTCTGTTTCCAGACTCCTGTTTCTGCCCCTCTGTTTGCAGACTCCTGTTTCTGCCCCTCTGTTTCCAGACTCCTGTTTCTCCCCCTCTGTTTGCAGACCCCTGTTTCTCCCCCTCTGTTTTCAGACTCCTGTTTCTGCCCCTCTGTTTCCAGACTCCTGTTTCTCCCCCTCTGTTTTCAGACTCCTGTTTCTCCCCCTCTGACTCCAGACTCCTGTTTCTCCCCACTGTTTCCAGACTCCTATTTCTGCCCTCTGTTTCCAGACTCCTGTTTCTCAACATCAGTTTCCAGACTCCTGTTTCTCCCCCTCTGTTTCCAGACTCCTGTTTCTGCCGCTCTGTTTCCAGACTCCTGTTTCTCACCCTCTGTTTCCAGCCTCCTGTTTCTCGCCCTCTGTTTCCAGACTCCTGTTACTGCCCCTCTGTTTCCAGACTCCTGTTTCTGCCCCTCTGTTTCCAGACTCCTGTTTCTGCCCCTCTGTTTCCAGACTCCTGTTTCTGCCCCTCTGTTTCCAGACTCCGGTTTCTCTCACTCTGTTTCGAGTCTCCTCTTTCTGCCCCTCTGTTTCCAGCCTCCTGTTTCTGCCCCTCTGTTTCCAGTCTCCTGTTTCTCTCCCTCTGTTTCCAGACTCCTGTTTCTCCCCCTCTGTTTCCAGACTCCTGTTTCTGCCCCTCTGTTTCCAGACTTCTGTTTCTCACCCTGTGTTTCCAGACTCCTGTTTCTCCCCCTCTGTTTCCAGCCTCCTGTTTCTCCCCACTGTTTCCAGACTCCTATTTCTGCCCTCTGTTTCCAGACTCCTGTTTCTCAACATCAGTTTCCAGACTCCTGTTTCTCCCCCTCTGTTTCCACACTCCTGTTTCTCCCCCTCTGTTTCCAGACTCCTGTTTCTCCCCCTCTGTTTCCAGACTCCTGTTTCTGCCCCTCTGTTTCCAGACTCCTGTTTCTCCCCCTCTGTTTGCAGACTCCTGATTCTCCCCCTCTGTTTTCAGACTCCTGTTTCTGCCCCTCTGTTTCCAGACTCCTGTTTCTCACCCTCTGTTTCCAGTCTCCTCTCTCTGCCCCTCTGTTTCCAGCCTCCTGTTTCTGCCCCTCTGTTTCCAGCCTCCAGTTTCTCTCCCTCTGTTTCCAGACTCCTGTTTCTCCCCCTCTGTTTCCAGACTCCTGATTCTCCCCCTCTGTTTCCAGACTCCTGTTTCTCCCCCTCGGTTTCCAGACTCCTGTTTCTCCCCCTCTGTATCCAGACTCCTGTTTCTGCCCCTCTGTTTCCAGACTCCTGTTTCTCCTCCTCTGTTTCCACACTCCTGTTTCTGCCCCTCTGTTTCCAGACTCTTGTTTCTCCCCCTCTTTTTCCAGACTCCTGTTTCTGCCCCTCTGTTTCCAGAGTCCTGTTTCTGCCTCTGTGTTTCCAGACTCCTGTTTCTCAACCTCTGTTTCCAGACTCCTGTTTCTGCCCCTCTGTTTCGAGTCTCCTGATTCTGCCCCTCTGTTTCCAGCCTCCTCTTTCTCACCCTCTGTTTCCTGACTCCTGTTTCTCCCCCTCTGTTTCCAGGCTCCTGTTTCTGCCCCTCTGTTTCCAGCCTCCTGTTTCTCCCCCTCTGTTTCCAGACTCCTGTTTCTCCCCCTCTGTTTCCAGACTCCTGTTTCTGCCCCTCTGTTTCCAGACTCCTGTTTCTGCCCCTCTGTTTCCAGCCTCCTGTTTCTGCCCCTCTGTTCCCAGCCTCCTGTTTCTCCCCCTCTGTTTCCAGACTCCTGTTTCCCTCCTCTGTTTTCAGACTCCTGTTTCTGCCCCTCTGTTTCCAGACTCCTGTTTCCTCCCCTCTGTTTCCAGACTCCTGTTTCTCACCCTCTGTTTCCAGACTCCTGTTTCTGCCCCACGGTTTCCAGACTCCTCTTTCTGCCCCTCTGTTTCCAGCCTCCTGTTTCTCCCCCTCTGTTTCCAGACTCCTGTTTCTCCCCCTCTGTTTCCAGACTCCTGTTTCTGCCCCTCTGTTTCCAGACTCCTTTTTCTGCCCCTCTGTTTCCAGCCTCCTGTTTCTGCCCCTCTGTTTCCAGCCTCCTGTTTCTCCCCCTCTGTTTCCAGACTCCTGTTTCTCCTCCTCTGTTTACAGACTCCTGTTTCTCCCCATCTGTTTTCAGACTCCTGTTTCTGTCCCTCTATTTCCAGACTCCTGTTTCTCCCCCTCTGTTTCCAGACACCTGTTTCTCCCCCTCTGTTTCCAGACTCCTGTTTCTCCCCCTCTGTTTCCAGACTCCTGTTTCTCCCCCTCTGTTTCCAGTCTCCTGTTTCTCCACCTCTTTTTCCAGACTCCTGTTTCTCCCCCTCTTTTTCGAGCCTCCTGTTTCTGCCCCTCTGTTTCCAGACTCCGGTTTCTGCCCCTCTGTTTCCAGACTCCTGTTTCTCACCCTCTGTTTCCAGACTCCTGTTTCTCCCCATCAATTTCCAGACTCCTGTTTCTCCCCCTCTGTTTCCAGACTCCTGTTTCTGCCGCTCTGTTTCCAGACTCCTGTTTCTCACCCTCTGTTTCCAGCCTCCTGTTTCTCGCCCTCTGTTTCCAGACTCCTGTTACTGCCCCTCTGTTTCCAGACTCCTGTTTCTGACCCTCTGTTTCCAGACTCCTGTTTCTCCCCCTCTGTTTCCAGCCTCCTGTTTCTCCCCACTGTTTCCAGACTCCTATTTCTGCCCTCTGTTTCCAGACTCCTGTTTCTCAACATCAGTTTCCAGACTCCTGTTTCTCCCCCTCTGTTTCCACACTCCTGTTTCTCCCCCTCTGTTTCCAGACTCCTGTTTCTCCCCCTCTGTTTCCAGACTCCTGTTTCTGCCCCTCTGTTTCCAGACTCCTGTTTCTCCCCCTCTGTTTGCAGACTCCTGATTCTCCCCCTCTGTTTTCAGACTCCTGTTTCTCCCCCTCTGTTTCCACACTCCTGTATCTGCCCCACTGTTTCCAGCCTCCTGTTTCTCCCCCTCTGTTTCCACACTCCTGTATCTGCCCCACTGTTTCCAGACTCCTGTTTCTCACCCTCTGTTTCCAGACTCCTGTTTCTGCCCCTCTGTTTCCAGACTCCTGTTTCTGCCCCTCTGTTTCCAGACTCCGGTTTCTGCCCCTCTGTTTCCAGACTCCTGTTTCTCACCCTCTGTTTCCAGACTCCTGTTTCTCCCCATCAATTTCCAGACTCCTGTTTCTCCCCCTCTGTTTCCAGACTCCTGTTTCTGCCGCTCTGTTTCCAGACTCCTGTTTCTCACCCTCTGTTTCCAGCCTCCTGTTTCTCGCCCTCTGTTTCCAGACTCCTGTTACTGCCCCTCTGTTTCCAGACTCCTGTTTCTGCCCCTCTGTTTCCAGACTCCTGTTTCTCCCCCTCTGTTTCCAGCCTCCTGTTTCTCCCCACTGTTTCCAGACTCCTATTTCTGCCCTCTGTTTCCAGACTCCTGTTTCTCAACATCAGTTTCCAGACTCCTGTTTCTCCCCCTCTGTTTCCACACTCCTGTTTCTCCCCCTCTGTTTCCAGACTCCTGTTTCTCCCCCTCTGTTTCCAGACTCCTGTTTCTGCCCCTCTGTTTCCAGACTCCTGTTTCTCCCCCTCTGTTTGCAGACTCCTGATTCTCCCCCTCTGTTTTCAGACTCCTGTTTCTCCCCCTCTGTTTCCACACTCCTGTATCTGCCCCACTGTTTCCAGCCTCCTGTTTCTCCCCCTCTGTTTCCACACTCCTGTATCTGCCCCACTGTTTCCAGACTCCTGTTTCTCACCCTCTGTTTCCAGACTCCTGTTTCTGCCCCTCTGTTTCCAGACTCCTGTTTCTGCCCCTCTGTTTCCAGACTCCGGTTTCTGCCCCTCTGTTTCCAGACTCCTGTTTCTCACCCTCTGTTTCCAGACTCCTGTTTCTCCCCATCAATTTCCAGACTCCTGTTTCTCCCCCTCTGTTTCCAGACTCCTGTTTCTGCCGCTCTGTTTCCAGACTCCTGTTTCTCACCCTCTGTTTCCAGCCTCCTGTTTCTCGCCCTCTGTTTCCAGACTCCTGTTACTGCCCCTCTGTTTCCAGACTCCTGTTTCTGCCCCTCTGTTTCCAGACTCCTGTTTCTCCCCCTCTGTTTCCAGCCTCCTGTTTCTCACCACTGTTTCCAGACTCCTATTTCTGCCCTCTGTTTCCAGACTCCTGTTTCTCAACATCAGTTTCCATACTCCTGTTTCTCCCCCTCTGTTTCCACACTCCTGTTTCTCCCCCTCTGTTTCCAGACTCCTGTTTCTCCCCCTCTGTTTCCAGACTCCTGTTTCTGCCCCTCTGTTTCCAGACTCCTGTTTCTCCCCCTCTGTTTCCAGTCTCCTCTCTCTGCCCCTCTGTTTCCAGCCTCCTGTTTCTGCCCCTCTGTTTCCAGCCTCCAGTTTCTCTCCCTCTGTTTCCAGACTCCTGTTTCTCCCCCTCTGTTTCCAGACTCCTGATTCTCCCCCTCTGTTTCCAGACTCCTGTTTCTCCCCCTCGGTTTCCAGACTCCTGTTTCTCCCCCTCTGTATCCAGACTCCTGTTTCTGCCCCTCTGTTTCCAGACTTCTGTTTCTCCTCCTCTGTTTCCCCACTCCTGTTTCTGCCCCTCTGTTTCCAGACTCTTGTTTCTCCCCCTCTTTTTCCAGACTCCTGTTTCTGCCCCTCTGTTTCCAGAGTCCTGTTTCTGCCTCTCTGTTTCCAGACTCCTGTTTCTCACCCTCTGTTTCCAGACTCCTGTTTCTGCCCCTCTGTTTCGAGTCTCCTGATTCTGCCCCTCTGTTTCCAGCCTCCTCTTTCTCACCCTCTGTTTCCTGACTCCTGTTTCTCCCCCTCTGGTTCCAGGCTCCTGTTTCTGCCCCTCTATTTCCAGCCTCCTGTTTCTCCCCCTCTGTTTCCAGACTCCTGTTTCTCCCCCTCTGTTTCCAGACTCCTGTTTCTGCCCCTCTGTTTCCAGACTCCTGTTTCTTCCCCTCTGTTTCCAACCTCCTGTTTCAGCCCCTCTGTTCCCAGCCTCCTGTTTCTCCCCCTCTGTTTCCAGACTCCTGTTTCCCTCCTCTGTTTTCAGACTCCTGTTTCTGCCCCTCTGTTTCCAGACTCCTGTTTCCCCCCCTCTGTTTCCAGACTCCTGTTTCTCACCCTCTGTTTCCAGACTCCTGTTTCTGCCCCACGGTTTCCAGACTCCTCTTTCTGCCCCTCTGTTTCCAGCCTCCTGTTTCTCCCCCTCTGTTTCCAGACTCCTGTTTCTCCCCCTCTGTTTCCAGACTCCTGTTTCTGCCCCTCTGTTTCCAGACTCCTTTTTCTGCCCCTCTGTTTCCAGCCTCCTGTTTCTGCCCCTCTGTTTCCAGCCTCCTATTTCTCCCCCTCTGTTTCCAGACTCCTGTTTCTCCTCCTCTGTTTACAGACTCCTGTTTCTCCCCATCTGTTTTCAGACTCCTGTTTCTGTCCCTCTATTTCCAGACTCCTGTTTCTCCCCCTCTCTTTCCAGACTCCTGTTTCTCCCCCTCTGTTTCCAGACTCCTGTTTCTCCCCCTCTGTTTCCAGACTCCTGTTTCTCCCCCTCTGTTTCCAGTCTCCTGTTTCTCCACCTCTTTTTCCAGACTCCTGTTTCTCCCCCTCTGTTTCGAGCCTCCTGTTTCTGCCCCTCTGATTCCAGCCTCCTGTTTCTCCCCCCCTGTTTCCAAACTCCTGTTTCTGCCCCTCTGTTTCCAGACTCCTGTTTCTGCCCCTCTGTTTCCAGACTCCTGTTTCTCACCGTCTGTTTCCAGCCTCCTGTTTCTCCCCCTCTGTTACCAGCCTCCTGTTTCTCCCCCTCTGTTTCCACACTCCTGTATCTGCCCCACTGTTTCCAGCCTCCTGTTTCTCCCCCTCTGTTTCCACACTCCTGTATCTGCCCCACTGTTTCCAGACTCCTGTTTCTCACCCTCTGTTTCCAGACTCCTGTTTCTGCCCCTCTGTTTCCAGACTCCTGTTTCTGCCCCTCTGTTTCCAGACTCCGGTTTCTGCCCCTCTGTTTCCAGACTCCTGTTTCTCACCCTCTGTTTCCAGACTCCTGTTTCTCCCCATCAATTTCCAGACTCCTGTTTCTCCCCCTCTGTTTCCAGACTCCTGTTTCTGCCGCTCTGTTTCCAGACTCCTGTTTCTCACCCTCTGTTTCCAGCCTCCTGTTTCTCGCCCTCTGTTTCCAGACTCCTGTTACTGCCCCTCTGTTTCCAGACTCCTGTTTCTGCCCCTCTGTTTCCAGACTCCTGTTTCTGCCCCTCTGTTTCCAGCCTCCTGTTTCTGCCCCTCTGTTTCCAGACTCCTGTTTCTCCCCCTCTGTTTCCAGACTCCTGTTTCTCCCCCTCTGTTTCCAGACTCCTGTTTCTGCCCCTCTGTTTTCAGACTCCTGTTTCTCACCCTCTGTTTCCAGTCTCCTCTTTCTGCCCCTCTGTTTCCAGCCTCCTGTTTCTGCCCCTCTGTTTCCAGTCTCCTGTTTCTCCCCTCTGTTTCCAGACTCCTGTTTCTCCCCGTCTGTTTCCAGCCTCCTGTTTCTCCCCTCTGTTTCCAGACTCCTATTTCTGCCCTCTGTTTCCAGACTCCTGTTTCTCACCATCTGTTTCCAGACTCCTGTTTCTCCCCCTCTGTTTCCAGGCTCCTGTTTCTGCCCCTCTGTTTCCAGCCTCCTGTTTCTCCCCCTCTGTGTCCAGACTCCTATTTCTGCCCCTCTGTTTCCAGACTCCTGTTTCTCCCCATCTGTTTCCAGACTCCTGTTTCTCCCCCTCTGTTTCCAGACTCCTGTTTCTGCCCCTCTGTTTCCCGCCTCCTGTTTCTCCCCCTCTGTTTCCACACTCCTGTTTCTGCCCCTCTGTTTCCAGACTCCTGTTTCTGCCCCTCTGTTTCCAGACTCCTGTTTCTGCCTCTCTGTTTCCAGACTCCTGTTTGTCACCGTCTGTTTCCAGACTCCTGTTTCTGCCCCTCTGTTTCGAGCCTCCTGATTCTGCCCCTGTGTTTCCAGCCTCCTCTTTCTCACCCTCTGTTTCCTGACTCCTGTTTCTCCCCCTCTGCTTCCAGGCTCCTGTTTCTGCCCCTCTGTTTCCAGCCTCCTGTTTCTCCCCCTCTGTTTCCAGACTCCTGTTTCTCCCCCTCTGTTTCCAGACTCCTGTTTCTGCCCCTCTGTTTCCAGACTCCTGTTTCTGCCCCTCTGTTTCCAGCCTCCTGTTTCTGCCCCTCTGTTTCCAGCATCCTGTTTCTCCCCCTCTGTTTCCAGGCTCCTGTTTCTCCTCCTCTGTTTTCAGACTCCTGTTTCTGCCCCTCTGTTTCCAGACTCCTGTTTCCCCCCCTCTGTTTCCAGACTCCTGTTTCTCACCCTGTTTCCAGGCTCCTGTTTCTGCCCCACTGTTTCCAGACTCCTCTTTCTGCCCCTCTGTTTCCAGCCTCCTGTTTCTCACCCTCTGTTTCCAGGCTCTTGTTTCTCCCCCTCTGTTTCGAGCCTCCTGTTTCTGCCCCTCTGTTTCCAGCCTCCTGTTTCTCCCCCACTGTTTCCAAACTCCTGTCTCTGCCCCTCTGTTTCCAGACTCCTGTTGCTGCCCCTCTGTTTCCAGACTCCTGTTTCTGCCCCTCTGTTTCCAGACTCCTGTTTCTGCCCCTCTGTATTCCAGAGGCCTGGTTCTCCCCCTCTGTTTCCAGACTCCTGTTTCTCACCCTCTGTTTCCAGCCTCCTGCTTCTCACCCTCTGTTTCCAGCCTCCTGTTTCTCCCCCCCTGTTTCCAAACTCCTGTCTCTGCCCCTCTGTTTCCAGACTCCTGTTGCTGCCCCTCTGTTTCCAGACTCCTGTTTCTGCCCCTCTGTTTCCAGACTCCTGTTTCTGCCCCTCTGTATTCCAGACGCCTGGTTCTCCCCCTCTGTTTCCAGACTCCTGTTTCTCACCCTCTGTTTCCAGACTCCTGTTTCTCACCCTCTGTTTCCAGACTCCTGATTCTGCCCCTCTGTTTCCAGACTCCTGTTTCTGCCCCTCTGTTTCCAGACTCCGGTTTCTGCCCCTCTGTTTCCAGACTCCTGTTTCTCACCCTCTGTTTCCAGACTCCTGTTTCTCCCAATCAATATCCAGACCCCTGTTTCTCCCCCTCTGTTTCCAGACTCCTGTTTCTGCCGCTCTGTTTCCAGACTCCTGTTTCTCACCCTCTGTTTCCAGCCTCCTGTTTCTCGCCCTCTGTTTCCAGAATCCTGTTTCTGCCCCTCTGTTTTCAGGCTCCTGTTTCTGCCCCTCTGTTTCCAGACTCCTGTTTCTCCCCCTCTGATTCCAGAATCCTGTTTCTCCCCCTCTGTTTGCAGACCCCTGTTTCTCCCCCTCTGTTTCCAGACTCCTGTTTCTGCCCCTCTGTTTCCTGCCTCCTGTTTCTGCCCCTCTGTTTCCAGCCTCCTGTTTCTCCCCCTCTGTTTCCAGACTCCTGTTTCTCCTCCTCTGTTACCAGACTCCTGTTTCTCCCCCTCTGTTTTCAGACTCCTGATTCTGCCCCTCTGTTTCCAGACTCCTGTTTCTCCCCCTCTGTTTCCAGACTCCTGCTTCTCCCCCTCTGTTTCCAGCCTCCTGTTTCTGCCCCTCTGTTTCGAGACTCCTGTTTCTCCCCCTCTGTTTGCAGACCCCTGTTTCTCCCCCTCTGTTTTCAGACTCCTGTTTCTCCCCCTCTGTTTCCAGACTCCTCTTTCTCCCCCTCTGTTTCCAGACTCCTGTTTCTCCCCCTCTGATTCCAGACTCCTGTTTCTCCCCCTCTGTTTCCAGACTCCTGTTTCTCCCCCTCTGTTTCCAGACACCTGTTTCTGCCCCTCTGTTTCCAGACTCCTGTTTCTCACCCTCTGTTTCCAGTCTCCTCTTTCTGCCCCTCTGTTTCCAGCCTCCTGTATCTGCCCCGCTGTTTCCAGACTCCTGTTTCTCTCCCTCAGTTTCCAGACTCCTGTTTCACCCCATCTGTTTCCAGACTCCTGTTTCTGCCCCTCTGTTTCCAGACTTCTGTTTCTCACCCTGTGTTTCTAGACTCCTGTTTCTCCCCCTCTGTTTCCAGCCTCCTGTTTCTCCCCTCTGTTTCCAGACTCCTGTTTCTGCCCTCTGTTTCCAGAATCCTCTTTCTCACCATCTGTTTCCAGACTCCTGTTTCTCCCCCTCTGTTTCCAGGCTCCTGTTTCTGCCCCTCTGTTTCCAGCCTCCTGTTTCTCCCCCTCTGTGTCCACACTCCTGTTTCTGCCCCTCTGTTTCCAGACTCTTGTTACTCCCCCTCTGCTTCCAGCCACCTGTTTCTCCCCCTCTGTTTCCAGACTCCTGTTTCTCCCCCTCTGTTTCCAGACTCCTGTTTCTGCCCCTCCGTTTCCGGGCTCCTGTTTCTCCCCCTCTGTTTCCAGACTCCTGCTTCTCCTCCTCTGTTTGCAGACTCCTGTTTCTCCCCCCCTGTTTTCAGACTCCTGTTTCTGCCCCGCTGTTTCCAGAGTCCTGTTTCTCCCCCTCTGTTTCCAGAGTCCTGTTTCTCCCCCTCTGTTTCCAGACTCCTGTTTCTCCCCCTCTGTTTCCAGACTCCTGTTTCTCCCCCTCTGTTTCCAGTCTCCTGTTTCTCCACCTCTGTTTCCAGACTCCTGTTTCTCACCCTCTGTTTCCAGGCTCCTGATTCTCCCCCTCTGTTTCGAGCCTCCTGTTTCAGCCCCTCTGTTTCCACCCTCCTGTTTCTCCCCCTCTGTTTCCAAACTCCTGTTTCTGCCACTCTGTATCCAGACTCCTGTTTCTGCCCCTCTGTTTCCAGACTCCTGTTTCTGCCCCTCTGTTTCCAGCCTCCTGTTTCTGCCCCTCTGTTTCCAGCCTCCTGTTTCTCCCCCTCTGTTTCCAGACTCCTGTTTCTCCTCCTCTGTTTCCAGACTCCTGTTTCTCCCCCTCTGTTTTCAGACTCCTGATTCTGCCCCTCTGTTTCCAGACTCCTGTTTCTCCCACTCTGTTTCCAGACTCCTGCTTCTCCC
Source organism: Carcharhinus amblyrhynchos (assembly GCF_965287045.1). Lineage (NCBI taxonomy): Eukaryota > Metazoa > Chordata > Chondrichthyes > Carcharhiniformes > Carcharhinidae > Carcharhinus > Carcharhinus amblyrhynchos. Next base: position 213,907 of record NW_027649986.1, read on the forward strand.
CCTCTGTTTCCAGCCTCCTGTTTCTGCCCCTCTTTATCGAGACTCCTGTTTCTGCCCCTCTGTTTCCAGCCTCCTGCTTCTCCCCCTCTGTTTCCAGACTCCTGTTTCTCCCCCTCTGTTTCCAGACTCCTGTTTCTGCCCCTCTGTTTCCAGTCTCCTCTTTCTGCCCCTCTGTTTACAGACGCCTGTTTCTCCCCCTCTGTTTCCAGACTCCTGTTTCTCACCCTCTGTTTCCAGACTCCTGTTTCTCACCCTCTGTTTCCAGCCTCCTGTTTCTCGCCCTCTGTTTCCAGACTCCTGTTACTGCCCCTCTGTTTCCAGACTCCTGTTTCTGCCCCTCTGTTTCCAGACTCCTGTTTCTGCCCCTCTGTTTCCAGCCTCCTGTATCTGCCCCTCTGTTTCCAGACTCCTGTTTCTCCCCCTCTGTTTGCAGACCCTGTTTCTCCCCCTCTGTTTTCAGACTCCTGTTTCTGCCCCTCTGTTTCCAGACTCCTGTTTCTCCCCCTCTGTTTCCAGACTCCTGTTTCTCCCCCTCTGATTCCAGACTCCAGTTTCTCCCCCTCTGTTTCCAGACTCCTGTTTCTCCTCCTCTGTTTTCAGACTCCTGTTTCTGCCCCTCTGTTTCCAGACTCCTGTTTCCCCCTCTCTGATTCCAGACTCCTGTTTCTCACCCTCTGTTTCCAGTCTCCTTTTTCTGCCCCACTGTTTCCAGACTCCTCCTTCTGCCCCTCTGTTTCCAGCCTCCTTTTTCTCCCCCTCTGTTTCCAGACTCCTGTTTCTCCCCCTCTGTTTCCAGACTCCTGTTTCTGCCCCTCTGTTTCCAGACTCCTGTTTCTGCCCTTCTGTTTCCAGCCTCCTGTTTCTGCCCCTCTGTTTCCAGCCTCCTGTTTCTCCCCCTCTGTTTCCAGACTCCTGTTTCTCCTCATCTGTTTACAGACTCCTGTTTCTCCCCATCTGTTTTCAGACTCCTGTTTCTGCCCCTCTGTTTCCAGACTCCTGTTTCTCCCCCTCTGTTTCCAGACTCCTGTTTCTCCCCCTCTGTTTCCAGACTCCTGCTTCTCCCCCTCTGTTTTCAGCCTCCTGTTTCTGCCCCTCTGTTTCAAGACTCCTGTTTCTGCCCCTCTGTTTCCAGCCTCCTGTTTCTCCCCCTCTGTTTCCAGACTCCTGTTTCTCCCCCTCTGTTTCCAGACTCCTGTTTCTGCCCCTCTGTTTCCAGTCTCCTGTTTCTGCCCCTCTGTTTACAGACGCCTGTTTCTCCCCCTCTGTTTCCAGACTCCTGTTTCTCACCCTCTGTTTCCAGACTCCTGTTTCTCACCCTCTGTTTCCAGCCTCCTGTTTCTCGCCCTCTGTTTCCAGACTCCTGTTACTGCCCCTCTGTTTCCAGACTCCTGTTTCTGCCCCTCTGTTTCCAGACTCCTGTTTCTGCCCCTCTGTTTCCAGCCTCCTGTTTCTGCCCCTCTGTTTCCAGACTCCTGTTTCTCCCCCTCTGTTTGCAGACCCCTGTTTCTCCCCCTCTGTTTTCAGACTCCTGTTTCTGCCCCTCTGTTTCCAGACTCCTGTTTCTCCCCCTCTGTTTCCAGACTCCTGTTTCTCCCCCTCTGATTCCAGACTCCAAGTTCTCCCCCTCTGTTTCCAGACTCCTGTTTCTCCTCCTCTGTTTTCAGACTCCTGTTTCTGTCCCTCTGTTTCCAGACTCCTGTTTCCCCCTCTCTGTTTCCAGACTCCTGTTTCTCACCCTCTGTTTCCAGGCTCCTTTTTCTGCCCCACTGTTTCCAGACTCCTCATTCTGCCCCTCTGTTTCCAGCCTCCTGTTTCTCCCCCTCTGTTTACAGACTCCTGTTTCTCCTCATCTGTTTTCAGACTCCTGTTTCTGCCCCTCTGTTTCCAGACTCCTGATTCTACCCCTCTGTTTCCAGACTCCTGTTTCTCCCCCTCTGTTTCCAGACTCCTGTTTCTGCCCCTCTGTTTCCAGCCTCCTGTTTCTGCCCCTCTGTTTCCAGCCTCCTGTTTCTCCCCCTCTGTTTCCAGACTCCTGTTTCTCCTCCTCTGTTTGCAGACTCCTGTTTCTCCCCCCCTGTTTTCAGACTCCTGTTTCTGCCCCTCTGTTTCCAGACTCCTGTTTCTCCCCCTCTGTTTCCAGAGTCCTGTTTCTCCCCCTCTGTTTCCAGACTCCTGTTTCTCCCCCTCTGTTTCCAGACTCCTGTTTCTCCCCCTCTGTTTCCAGTCTCCTGTTTCTCCACCTCTGTTTCCAGACTCCTGTTTCTCACCCTCTGTTTCCAGGCTCCTGTTTCTCCCCCTCTGTTTCGAGCCTCCTGTTTCTGCCCCTCTGTTTCCAGCCTCCTGTTTCTCCCCCTCTGTTTCCAAACTCCTGTTTCTGCCACTCTGTATCCAGACTCCTGTTTCTGCCCCTCTGTTTCCAGACTCCTGTTTCTGCCCCTCTGTTTCCTGCCTCCTGTTTCTGCCCCTCTGTTTCCAGCCTCCTGTTTCTCCCCCTCTGTTTCCAGACTCCTGTTTCTCCTCCTCTGTTTCCAGACTCCTGTTTCTCCCCCTCTGTTTTCAGACTCCTGATTCTGCCCCTCTGTTTCCAGACTCCTGTTTCTCCCCCTCTGTTTCCAGACTCCTGCTTCTCCCCCTCTGTTTCCAGCCTCCTGTTTCTGCCCCTCTGTTTCGAGACTCCTGTTTCTGCCCCTCTGTTTCCAGCCTCCTGTTTCTCCCCCTCTGTTTCCAGACTCCTGTTTCTCCCCCTCTGTTTCCAGACTCCTGTTTCTGCCCCTCTGTTTCCAGTCTCCTCTTTCTGCCCCTCTGTTTACAGACGCCTGTTTCTCCCCCTCTGTTTCCAGACTCCTGTTTCTCCCCCTCTGTTTCCAGCCTCCTGTTTCTCCCCTCTGTTTCCAGACTCCTATTTCTGCCCTCTGTTTCCAGAATCCTGTTTCTCACCATCTGTTTCCAGACTCCTGTTTCTCCCCCTCTGTTTCCAGGCTCCTGTTTCTGCCCCTCTGTTTCCAGCCTCCTGTTTCTCCCCCTCTGTGTCCACACTCCTGTTTCTGCCCCTCTGTTTCCAGACTCTTGTTACTCCCCCTCTGCTTCCAGCCACCTGATTCTCCCCCTCTGTTTCCAGACTCCTGTTTCTCCCCCTCTGTTTCCAGACTCCTGTTTCTGCCCCTCCGTTTCCGGGCTCCTGTTTCTCCCCCTCTGTTTCCAGACTCCTGTTTCTCCTCCTCTGTTTGCAGACTCCTGTTTCTCCCCCCCTGTTTTCAGACTCCTGTTTCTGCCCCTCTGTTTCCAGAGTCCTGTTTCTCCCCCTCTGTTTCCAGAGTCCTGTTTCTCCCCCTCTGTTTCCAGACTCCTGTTTCTCCCCCTCTGTTTCCAGTCTCCTGTTTCTCCACCTCTGTTTCCAGACTCCGGTTTCTCACCCTCTGTTTCCAGGCTCCTGATTCTCCCCCTCTGTTTCGAGCCTCCTGTTTCTGCCCCTCTGTTTCCAGCCTCCTGTTTCTCCCCCTCTGTTTCCAAACTCCTGTTTCTGCCACTCTGTATCCAGACTCCTGTTTCTGCCCCTCTGTTTCCAGACTCCTGTTTCTGCCCCTCTGTTTCCAGCCTCCTGTTTCTGCCCCTCTGTTTCCAGCCTCCTGTTTCTCCCCCTCTGTTTCCAGACTCCTGTTTCTCCTCCTCTGTTTCCAGCCTCCTGTTTCTGCCCCTCTTTTTCGAGACTCCTGTTTCTGCCCCTCTGTTTCCAGCCTCCTGTTTCTCCCCCTCTGTTTCCAGACTCCTGTTTCTCCCCCTCTGTTTCCAGACTCCTGTTTCTGCCCCTCTGTTTCCAGTCTCCTCTTTCTGCCCCGCTGTTTACAGACGCCTGTTTCTCCCCCTCTGTTTCCAGACTCCTGTTTCTCACCCTCTGTTTCCAGACTCCTGTTTCTCACCCTCTGTTTCCAGCCTCCTGTTTCTCGCCCTCTGTTTCCAGACTCCTGTTACTGCCCCTCTGTTTCCAGACTCCTGTTTCTGCCCCTCTGTTTCCAGACTCCTGTTTCTGCCCCTCTGTTTCCAGCCTCCTGTTTCTGCCCCTCTGTTTCCAGACTCCTGTTTCTCCCCCTCTGTTTGCAGACCCCTGTTTCTCCCCCTCTGTTTTCAGACTCCTGTTTCTGCCCCTCTGTTTCCAGACTCCTGTTTCTCCCCCTCTGTTTCCAGACTCCTGTTTCTCCCCCTCTGATTCCAGACTCCAGTTTCTCCCCCTCTGTTTCCAGACTCCTGTTTCTCCTCCTCTGTTTTCAGACTCCTGTTTCTGCCCCCCTGTTTCCAGACTCCTGTTTCCCCCTCTCTGATTCCAGACTCCTGTTTCTCACCCTCTGTTTCCAGTCTCCTTTTTCTGCCCCACTGTTTCCAGACTCCTCTTTCTGCCCCTCTGTTTCCAGCCTCCTTTTTCTCCCCCTCTGTTTCCAGACTCCTGTTTCTCCCCCTCTGTTTCCAGACTCCTGTTTCTGCCCCTCTGTTTCCAGACTCCTGTTTCTGCCCCTCTGTTTCCAGCCTCCTGTTTCTGCCCCTCTGTTTCCAGCCTCCTGTTTCTCCCCCTCTGTTTCCAGACTCCTGTTTCTCCTCATCTGTTTACAGACTCCTGTTTCTCCCCATCTGTTTTCACACTCCTGTTTCTGCCCCTCTGTTTCCAGACTCCTGTTTCTCCCCCTCTGTTTCCAGACTCCTGTTTCTCCCCCTCTGTTTCCACACTCCTGCTTCTCCCCCTCTGTTTCCAGCCTCCTGTTTCTGCCCCTCTGTTTCGAGACTCCTGTTTCTGCCCCTCTGTTTCCAGCCGCCTGTTTCTCCCCCTCTGTTTCCAGACTCCTGTTTCTCCCCCTCTGTTTCCAGACTCCTGTTTCTGCCCCTCTGTTTCCAGTCTCCTGTTTCTGCCCCTCTGTTTACAGACGCCTGTTTCTCCCCCTCTGTTTCCAGACTCCTGTTTCTCACCCTCTGTTTCCAGACTCCTGTTTCCAACCTCTGTTTCCAGCCTCCTGTTTCTCGCCCTCTGTTTCCAGACTCCTGTTACTGCCCCTCTGTTTCCAGACTCCTGTTTCTGCCCCTCTGTTTCCAGACTCCTGTTTCTGCCCCTCTGTTTCCAGCCTCCTGTTTCTGCCCCTCTGTTTCCAGACTCCTGTTTCTCCCCCTGTGTTTGCAGACCCCTGTTTCTCCCCCTCTGTTTTCAGACTGCTGTTTCTGCCCCTCTGTTTCCAGACTCCTGTTTCTCCCCCTCTGTTTCCAGACTCCTGTTTCTCCCCCTCTGATTCCAGACTCCAGTTTCTCCCCCTCTGTTTCCAGACTCCTGTTTCTCCTCCTCTGTTTTCAGACTCCTGTTTCTGCCCCTCTGTTTCCAGACTCCTGTTTCCCCCTCTCTGTTTCTAGACTCCTGTTTCTCACCCTCTGTTTCCAGGCTCCTTTTTCTGCCCCACTGTTTCCAGACTCCTCATTCTGCCCCTCTGTTTCCAGCCTCATGTTTCTCCCCCTCTGTTTACAGACTCCTGTTTCTCCTCATCTGTTTTCAGACTCCTGTTTCTGCCCCTCTGTTTGCAGACTCCTGTTTCTACCGCTCTGTTTCCAGACTCCTGTTTCTCCCCCTCTGTTTCCAGACTCCTGTTTCTGCCCCTCTGTTTCCAGCCTCCTGTTTCTGCCCCTCTGTTTCCAGACTCCTGTCTCTCCCCCTCTGTTTCCAGCCTCCTGTTTCTCCCCCTCTGTTTCCACACTCCTGTATCTGCCCCACTGTTTCCCGACTCCTGTTTCTCACCCTCTGTTTCCAGACTCCTGTTTCTGCCCCTCTGTTTCCAGACTCCAGTTTCTGCCCCTCTGTTTCCAGACTCCGGTTTCTGCCCCTCTGTTTCCAGACTCCTGTTTCTCACCCTCTGTTTCCAGACTCCTGTTTCTCACCCTCTGTTTCCAGACTCCTGTTTCTCACCCTCTGTTTAGAGCCTCCTGTTTCTCGCCCTCTGTTTCCAGACTCCTGTTACTGCCCCTCTGTTTCCAGACTCCTGTTTCTGCCCCTCTGTTTCCAGACTCCTGTTTCTGCCCCTGTGTTTCCAGACTCCTGTTTCTCCCCCTCTGTTTCCACACTCCTGTATCTGCCCAACTGTTTCCCGACTCCTGTTTCTCACCCTCTCTTTCCAGACTCCTGTTTCTGCCCCTCTGTTTCCAGACTCCTGTTTCTGCCCCTCTGTTTCCAGACTCCGGTTTCTGCCCCTCTGTTTCCAGACTCCTGTTTCTCACCCTCTGTTTCCAGACTCCTGTTTCTCCCCATCAATTTCCAGACTCCTGTTTCTGCCTCTCTGTTTCCAGACTCCTGTTTGTCACCGTCTGTTTCCAGACTCCTGTTTCTGCCCCTCTGTTTCGAGCCTCCAGATTCTGCCCCTCTGTTTCCAGCCTGCTCTTTCTCACCCTCTGTTTCCAGACTCCTGTTTCTCCCCCTCTGTTTTCAGGCTCCTGTTTCTGCCCCTCTGTTTCCAGACTCCTGTTTCTCCCCCTCTGATTCCAGAATCCTGTTTCTCCCCCTCTGTTTCCAGACTCCTGTTTCTCCCCCTCTGTTTCCAGACTCCTGTTTCTGCCCCTCTGTTTCCAGACTCCTGTTTCTCACCCTCTGTTTCCAGTCTCCTCTTTCTGCCCCTCTGTTTCCAGCCTCCTGTTTCTGCCCCTCTGTTTCCAGTCTCCTGTTTCTCCCCCTCTGTTTCCAGCCTCCTGTTTCTCCCCTCTGTTTCCAGACTCCTATTTCTGCCCTCTGTTTCCAGACTCCTGTTTCTCACCATCTGTTTCCAGACTCCTGTTTCTCCCCCTCTGTTTCCAGGCTCCTGTTTCTGCCCCTCTGTTTCCAGCCTCCTGTTTCTCCCCCGCTGTGTCCAGACTCCTATTTCTGCCCCTCTGTTTCCAGACTCCTGTTTCTCACCATCTGTTTCCAGACTCCTGTTTCTCCCCCTCTGTTTCCAGACTCCTGTTTCTGCCCCTCTGTTTCCAGCCTCCTGTTTCTCCCCCTCTGTTTCCACACTCCTGTTTCTGCCCCTCTGTTTCCAGACTCCTGTTTCTGCCCCTCTGTTTCCAGACTCCTGTTTCTGCCTCTCTGTTTCCAGACTCCTGTTTGTCACCGTCTGTTTCCAGACTCCTGTTTCTGCCCCTCTGTTTCGAGCCTCCTGATTCTGCCCCTCTGTTTCCAGCCTCCTCTTTCTCACCCTCTGTTTCCTGACTCCTGTTTCTCCCCCTCTGTTTCCAGGCTCCTGTTTCTGCCCCTCTGTTTCCAGCCTCCTGTTTCTCCCCCTCTGTTTCCAGACTCCTGTTTCTCCCCCTCTGTTTCCAGACTCCTGTTTCTGCCCCTCTGTTTCCAGACTCCTGTTTCTGCCCCTCTGTTTCCAGCCTCCTGTTTCTGCCCCTCTGTTTCCAGACTCCTGTTTCTGCCCCTCTGTTTCCAGACTCCTGTTTCCCCCCCTCTGTTTCCACACTCCTGTTTCTGCCCCTCTGTTTCCAGACTCCTGTTTCTGCCCCTCTGTTTCCAGACTCCTGTTTCTGCCTCTCTGTTTCCAGACTCCTGTTTGTCACCGTCTGTTTCCAGACTCCTGTTTCTGCCCCTCTGTTTCGAGCCTCCTGATTCTGCCCCTCTGTTTCCAGCCTCCTCTTTCTCACCCTCTGTTTCCTGACTCCTGTTTCTCCCCCTCTGTTTCCAGGCTCCTTTTCCTGCCCCTCTGTTTCCAGCCTCCTGTTTCTCCCCCTCTGTTTCCAGACTCCTGTTTCTCCCCCTCTGTTTCCAGAGTCCTGTTTCTGCCCTTCTGTTTCCAGACTCCTGTTTCTGCCCCTCTGTTTCCAGCCTCCTGTTTCTGCCCCTCTGTTTCCAGCATCCTGTTTCTCCCCCTCTGTTTCCAGGCTCCTGTTCCTCCTCCTCTGTTTTCAGACTCCTGTTTCTGCCCCTCTGTTTCCAGACTCCTGTTTCCCCCCCTCTGTTTCCACACTCCTGTTTCTGCTCCTCTGTTTCCAGACTCCTGTTTCTGCCCCTCTGTTTCCAGACTCCTGTTTCTGCCTCTCTGTTTCCAGACTCCTGTTTGTCACCGTCTGTTTCCAGACTCCTGTTTCCGCCCCTCTGTTTCGAGCCTCCTGATTCTGCCCCTCTGTTTCCAGCCTCCTCTTTCTCACCCTCTGTTTCCTGACTCCTGTTTCTCCCCCTCTGTTTCCAGCCTCCTGTTTCTGCCCCTCTGTTTCCAGCCTCCTGTTTCTCCCCCTCTGTTTCCAGACTCCTGCTTCTCCCCCTCTGTTTCCAGACTCCTGTTTCTGCCCCTCTGTTTCCAGACTCCTGTTTCTGCCCCTCTGTTTCCAGCCTCCTGTTTCTGCCCCTCTGTTTCCAGCATCCTGTTTCTCCCCCTCTGTTTCCAGGCTCCTGTTTCTCCTCCTCTGTTTTCAGACTCCTGTTTCTGCCCCTCTGTTTCCAGACTCCTGTTTCCCCCCCCTCTGTTTCCAGACTCCTGTTTCTCACCCTCTGTTTCCAGGCTCCTGTTTCTGCCCCACTGTTTCCAGACTCCTCTTTCTGCCCCTCTGTTTCCAGCCTCCTGTTTCTCCCCCTCTGTTTCCAGACTCCTGTTTCTGCCCCTCTGTTTCCAGACTCCTGTTTCTGCCCCACTGTTTCCAGCCTCCTGTTTCTGCCCCTCTGTTTCCAGCCTCCTGTTTCTCCCCCTCTGTTTCCAGACTCCTGTTTCTCCTCCTCTGTTTACAGACTCCTGTTTCTCCCCATCTGTTTTCAGACTCCTGTTTCTGCCCCTCTGTTTCCAGACTCCTGTTTCTCCCCCTTTGTTTCCAGACTCCTGTTTCACCCCCTCTCTTTCCAGACTCCTGTTTCTCCCCCTCTGTTTCCAGTCTCCTGTTTCTGCACCTCTTTTTCCAGACTCCTGTTTCTCACCCTCTGTTTCCAGGCTCCTGTTTCTCCCCCTCTGTTTCGAGCCTCCTGTTTCTGCCCCTCTGTTTCCAGCCTCCTGTTTCTCCCCCGCTGTTTCCAAACTCCTGTCTCTGCCCCTCTGTTTCCAGACTCCTGTTTCTGCCCCTCTGTTTCCAGACTCCTGTTTCTGCCCCTCTGTTTCCAGACTCCTGTTTCTGCCCCTCTGTTTCCAGATGCCTGGTTCTCCCCCTCTGTTTCCAGACTCCTGTTTCTCACCCTGTTTCCAGCCTCCTGCTTCTCACCCTCTGTTTCCAGACTCCTGTTTCTCACCCTCTGTTTCCAGACTCCTGCTTCTGCCCCTCTGTTTCCAGACTCCGGTTTCTGCCCCTCTGTTTCCAGACTCCTGTTTCTCACCCTCTGTTTCCAGACTCCTGTTTCTCCCAATCAATATCCAGACTCCTGTTTCTCCCCCTCTGTTTCCAGACTCCTGTTTCTGCCGCTCTGTTTCCAGACTCCTGTTTCTCACCCTCTGTTTCCAGCCTCCTGTTTCTCGCCCTCTGTTTCCAGACTCCTGTTTCTGCCCCTCTGTTTCCAGACTACTGTTTCTGCCCCTCTGTTTCCAGCCTCCTGTTTCTGCCCCTCTGTTTCCAGACTCCTGTTTCTCCCCCTCTGTTTGCAGACCCCTGTTTCTCCCCCTCTGTTTTCAGACTCCTGTTTCTCCCCCTCTGTTTCCAGACTCATCTTTCTCCCCCTCTGTTTCCAGACTCCTGTTTCTCCCCCTCTGATTCCAGACTCCTGTTTCTCCCCCTCTGTTTCCAGACTCCTGTTTCTCCCCCTCTGTTTCCAGACACCTGTTTCTGCCCCTCTGCTTCCAGACTCCTGTTTCTCACCCTCTGTTTCCAGTCTCCTCTTTCTGCCCCTCTGTTTCCAGCCTCCTGTATCTGCCCCGCTGTTTCCAGACTCCTGTTTCTCTCCCTCAGTTTCCAGACTCCTGTTTCACCCCATCTGTTTCCAGACTCCTGTTTCTGCCCCTCTGTTTCCAGACTTCTGTTTCTCACCCTGTGTTTCTAGACTCCTGTTTCTCCCCCTCTGTTTCCAGCCTCCTGTTTCTGCCCCTCTGTTTCCAGCCTCCTGTTTCTCCCCCTCTGTTTCCAGACTCCTGTTTCTGCCCCTCTGTTTCCAGGCTCTTGTTACTGCCCCTCCGGTTCCAGGCTCCTGTTTCTCCCCCTCTGTTTCCAGACTCCTGTTTCTCCTCCTCTGTTTGCAGACTCCTGTTTCTCCCCCACCGTATTCAGACTCCTGTTTCTGCCCCTCTGTTTCCAGACTCCTGTTTCTCCCCCTCTGTTTCCAGAGTCCTGTTTCTCCCCCTCTGTTTCCAGACTCCTGTTTCTCCCCCTCTGTTTCCAGTCTCCTGTTTCTCCACCTCTGTTTCCAGACTCCTGTTTCTCACCCTCTGTTTCCTGGCTCCTGTTTCTCCCCCTCTGTTTCGAGCCTCCTGTTTCTGCCCCTCTGTTTCCAGCCTCCTGTTTCTCCCCCTCTGTTTCCAAACTCCTGTTTCTGCCACTCTGTATCCAGACTCCTGTTTCTGCCCCTCTGTTTCCAGACTCCTGTTTCTGCCCCTCTCTTTCCAGCCTCCTGTTTCTGCCCCTCTGTTTCCAGCCTCCTGTTTCTCCCCCTCTGTTTCCAGACTCCTGTTTCTCCTCCTCTGTTTCCAGACTCCTGTTTCTCCCCCTCTGTTTTCAGACTCCTGATTCTGCCCCTCTGTTTCCAGACTCCTGTTTTTTCCCCTCTGTTTCCAGACTCCTGCTTCTCCCCCTCTGTTTCCAGCCTCCTGTTTCTGCCCCTCTGTTTCGAGACTCCTGTTTCTGCCCCTCTGTTTCCAGCCTCCTGTTTCTCCCCCTCTGTTTCCAGACTCCTGTTTCTCCCCCTCTGTTTCCAGACTCCTGTTTCTGCCCCTCTGTTTCCAGTCTCTTCTTTCTGCCCCTCTGTTTACAGACGCCTGTTTCTCCCCCTCTATTTCCAGACTCCTGTTTCTCACCCTCTGTTTCCAGACTCCTGTTGCTCACCCTCTGTTTCCAGCCTCCTGTTTCTCGCCCTCTGTTTCCAGACTCCTGTTACTGCCCCTCTGTTTCCAGACTCCTGTTTCTGCCCCTCTGTTTCCAGACTCCTGTTTCTGCCCCTCTGTTTCCAGCCTCCTGTTTCTGCCCCTCTGTTTCCAGACTCCTGTTTCTCCCCCTCTGTTTGCAGACCCCTGTTTCTCCCCCTCTGTTTTCAGACTCCTGTTTCTGCCCCTCTGTTTCCAGACTCCTGTTTCTCCCCCTCTGTTTCCAGACTCCTGTTTCTCCCCCTCTGATTCCAGACTCCAGTTTCTCCCCCTCTGTTTCCAGACTCCTGTTTCTCCTCCTCTGTTTTCAGACTCCTGTTTCTGCCCCCCTGTTTCCAGACTCCTGTTTCCCCCTCTCTGATTCCAGACTCCTGTTTCTCACCCTCTGTTTCCAGTCTCCTTTTTCTGCCCCACTGTTTCCAGACTCCTCTTTCTGCCCCTCTGTTTCCAGCCTCCTTTTTCTCCCCCTCTGTTTCCAGACTCCTGTTTCTCCCCCTCTGTTTCCAGACTCCTGTTTCTGCCCCTCTGTTTCCAGACTCCTGTTTCTGCCCCTCTGTTTCCAGCCTCCTGTTTCTGCCCCTCTGTTTCCAGCCTCCTGTTTCTCCCCCTCTGTTTCCAGACTCCTGTTTCTCCTCATCTGTTTACAGACTCCTGTTTCTCCCCATCTGTTTTCACACTCCTGTTTCTGCCCCTCTGTTTCCAGACTCCTGTTTCTCCCCCTCTGTTTCCAGACTCCTGTTTCTCCCCCTCTGTTTCCACACTCCTGCTTCTCCCCCTCTGTTTCCAGCCTCCTGTTTCTGCCCCTCTGTTTCGAGACTCCTGTTTCTGCCCCTCTGTTTCCAGCCGCCTGTTTCTCCCCCTCTGTTTCCAGACTCCTGTTTCTCCCCCTCTGTTTCCAGACTCCTGTTTCTGCCCCTCTGTTTCCAGTCTCCTGTTTCTGCCCCTCTGTTTACAGACGCCTGTTTCTCCCCCTCTGTTTCCAGACTCCTGTTTCTCACCCTCTGTTTCCAGACTCCTGTTTCCAACCTCTGTTTCCAGCCTCCTGTTTCTCGCCCTCTGTTTCCAGACTCCTGTTACTGCCCCTCTGTTTCCAGACTCCTGTTTCTGCCCCTCTGTTTCCAGACTCCTGTTTCTGCCCCTCTGTTTCCAGCCTCCTGTTTCTGCCCCTCTGTTTCCAGACTCCTGTTTCTCCCCCTGTGTTTGCAGACCCCTGTTTCTCCCCCTCTGTTTTCAGACTGCTGTTTCTGCCCCTCTGTTTCCAGACTCCTGTTTCTCCCCCTCTGTTTCCAGACTCCTGTTTCTCCCCCTCTGATTCCAGACTCCAGTTTCTCCCCCTCTGTTTCCAGACTCCTGTTTCTCCTCCTCTGTTTTCAGACTCCTGTTTCTGCCCCTCTGTTTCCAGACTCCTGTTTCCCCCTCTCTGTTTCTAGACTCCTGTTTCTCACCCTCTGTTTCCAGGCTCCTTTTTCTGCCCCACTGTTTCCAGACTCCTCATTCTGCCCCTCTGTTTCCAGCCTCATGTTTCTCCCCCTCTGTTTACAGACTCCTGTTTCTCCTCATCTGTTTTCAGACTCCTGTTTCTGCCCCTCTGTTTGCAGACTCCTGTTTCTACCGCTCTGTTTCCAGACTCCTGTTTCTCCCCCTCTGTTTCCAGACTCCTGTTTCTGCCCCTCTGTTTCCAGCCTCCTGTTTCTGCCCCTCTGTTTCCAGACTCCTGTCTCTCCCCCTCTGTTTCCAGCCTCCTGTTTCTCCCCCTCTGTTTCCACACTCCTGTATCTGCCCCACTGTTTCCCGACTCCTGTTTCTCACCCTCTGTTTCCAGACTCCTGTTTCTGCCCCTCTGTTTCCAGACTCCAGTTTCTGCCCCTCTGTTTCCAGACTCCGGTTTCTGCCCCTCTGTTTCCAGACTCCTGTTTCTCACCCTCTGTTTCCAGACTCCTGTTTCTCACCCTCTGTTTCCAGACTCCTGTTTCTCACCCTCTGTTTAGAGCCTCCTGTTTCTCGCCCTCTGTTTCCAGACTCCTGTTACTGCCCCTCTGTTTCCAGACTCCTGTTTCTGCCCCTCTGTTTCCAGACTCCTGTTTCTGCCCCTGTGTTTCCAGACTCCTGTTTCTCCCCCTCTGTTTCCACACTCCTGTATCTGCCCAACTGTTTCCCGACTCCTGTTTCTCACCCTCTCTTTCCAGACTCCTGTTTCTGCCCCTCTGTTTCCAGACTCCTGTTTCTGCCCCTCTGTTTCCAGACTCCGGTTTCTGCCCCTCTGTTTCCAGACTCCTGTTTCTCACCCTCTGTTTCCAGACTCCTGTTTCTCCCCATCAATTTCCAGACTCCTGTTTCTGCCTCTCTGTTTCCAGACTCCTGTTTGTCACCGTCTGTTTCCAGACTCCTGTTTCTGCCCCTCTGTTTCGAGCCTCCAGATTCTGCCCCTCTGTTTCCAGCCTGCTCTTTCTCACCCTCTGTTTCCAGACTCCTGTTTCTCCCCCTCTGTTTTCAGGCTCCTGTTTCTGCCCCTCTGTTTCCAGACTCCTGTTTCTCCCCCTCTGATTCCAGAATCCTGTTTCTCCCCCTCTGTTTCCAGACTCCTGTTTCTCCCCCTCTGTTTCCAGACTCCTGTTTCTGCCCCTCTGTTTCCAGACTCCTGTTTCTCACCCTCTGTTTCCAGTCTCCTCTTTCTGCCCCTCTGTTTCCAGCCTCCTGTTTCTGCCCCTCTGTTTCCAGTCTCCTGTTTCTCCCCCTCTGTTTCCAGCCTCCTGTTTCTCCCCTCTGTTTCCAGACTCCTATTTCTGCCCTCTGTTTCCAGACTCCTGTTTCTCACCATCTGTTTCCAGACTCCTGTTTCTCCCCCTCTGTTTCCAGGCTCCTGTTTCTGCCCCTCTGTTTCCAGCCTCCTGTTTCTCCCCCGCTGTGTCCAGACTCCTATTTCTGCCCCTCTGTTTCCAGACTCCTGTTTCTCACCATCTGTTTCCAGACTCCTGTTTCTCCCCCTCTGTTTCCAGACTCCTGTTTCTGCCCCTCTGTTTCCAGCCTCCTGTTTCTCCCCCTCTGTTTCCACACTCCTGTTTCTGCCCCTCTGTTTCCAGACTCCTGTTTCTGCCCCTCTGTTTCCAGACTCCTGTTTCTGCCTCTCTGTTTCCAGACTCCTGTTTGTCACCGTCTGTTTCCAGACTCCTGTTTCTGCCCCTCTGTTTCGAGCCTCCTGATTCTGCCCCTCTGTTTCCAGCCTCCTCTTTCTCACCCTCTGTTTCCTGACTCCTGTTTCTCCCCCTCTGTTTCCAGGCTCCTGTTTCTGCCCCTCTGTTTCCAGCCTCCTGTTTCTCCCCCTCTGTTTCCAGACTCCTGTTTCTCCCCCTCTGTTTCCAGACTCCTGTTTCTGCCCCTCTGTTTCCAGACTCCTGTTTCTGCCCCTCTGTTTCCAGCCTCCTGTTTCTGCCCCTCTGTTTCCAGACTCCTGTTTCTGCCCCTCTGTTTCCAGACTCCTGTTTCCCCCCCTCTGTTTCCACACTCCTGTTTCTGCCCCTCTGTTTCCAGACTCCTGTTTCTGCCCCTCTGTTTCCAGACTCCTGTTTCTGCCTCTCTGTTTCCAGACTCCTGTTTGTCACCGTCTGTTTCCAGACTCCTGTTTCTGCCCCTCTGTTTCGAGCCTCCTGATTCTGCCCCTCTGTTTCCAGCCTCCTCTTTCTCACCCTCTGTTTCCTGACTCCTGTTTCTCCCCCTCTGTTTCCAGGCTCCTTTTCCTGCCCCTCTGTTTCCAGCCTCCTGTTTCTCCCCCTCTGTTTCCAGACTCCTGTTTCTCCCCCTCTGTTTCCAGAGTCCTGTTTCTGCCCTTCTGTTTCCAGACTCCTGTTTCTGCCCCTCTGTTTCCAGCCTCCTGTTTCTGCCCCTCTGTTTCCAGCATCCTGTTTCTCCCCCTCTGTTTCCAGGCTCCTGTTCCTCCTCCTCTGTTTTCAGACTCCTGTTTCTGCCCCTCTGTTTCCAGACTCCTGTTTCCCCCCCTCTGTTTCCACACTCCTGTTTCTGCTCCTCTGTTTCCAGACTCCTGTTTCTGCCCCTCTGTTTCCAGACTCCTGTTTCTGCCTCTCTGTTTCCAGACTCCTGTTTGTCACCGTCTGTTTCCAGACTCCTGTTTCCGCCCCTCTGTTTCGAGCCTCCTGATTCTGCCCCTCTGTTTCCAGCCTCCTCTTTCTCACCCTCTGTTTCCTGACTCCTGTTTCTCCCCCTCTGTTTCCAGCCTCCTGTTTCTGCCCCTCTGTTTCCAGCCTCCTGTTTCTCCCCCTCTGTTTCCAGACTCCTGCTTCTCCCCCTCTGTTTCCAGACTCCTGTTTCTGCCCCTCTGTTTCCAGACTCCTGTTTCTGCCCCTCTGTTTCCAGCCTCCTGTTTCTGCCCCTCTGTTTCCAGCATCCTGTTTCTCCCCCTCTGTTTCCAGGCTCCTGTTTCTCCTCCTCTGTTTTCAGACTCCTGTTTCTGCCCCTCTGTTTCCAGACTCCTGTTTCCCCCCCCTCTGTTTCCAGACTCCTGTTTCTCACCCTCTGTTTCCAGGCTCCTGTTTCTGCCCCACTGTTTCCAGACTCCTCTTTCTGCCCCTCTGTTTCCAGCCTCCTGTTTCTCCCCCTCTGTTTCCAGACTCCTGTTTCTGCCCCTCTGTTTCCAGACTCCTGTTTCTGCCCCACTGTTTCCAGCCTCCTGTTTCTGCCCCTCTGTTTCCAGCCTCCTGTTTCTCCCCCTCTGTTTCCAGACTCCTGTTTCTCCTCCTCTGTTTACAGACTCCTGTTTCTCCCCATCTGTTTTCAGACTCCTGTTTCTGCCCCTCTGTTTCCAGACTCCTGTTTCTCCCCCTTTGTTTCCAGACTCCTGTTTCACCCCCTCTCTTTCCAGACTCCTGTTTCTCCCCCTCTGTTTCCAGTCTCCTGTTTCTGCACCTCTTTTTCCAGACTCCTGTTTCTCACCCTCTGTTTCCAGGCTCCTGTTTCTCCCCCTCTGTTTCGAGCCTCCTGTTTCTGCCCCTCTGTTTCCAGCCTCCTGTTTCTCCCCCGCTGTTTCCAAACTCCTGTCTCTGCCCCTCTGTTTCCAGACTCCTGTTTCTGCCCCTCTGTTTCCAGACTCCTGTTTCTGCCCCTCTGTTTCCAGACTCCTGTTTCTGCCCCTCTGTTTCCAGATGCCTGGTTCTCCCCCTCTGTTTCCAGACTCCTGTTTCTCACCCTGTTTCCAGCCTCCTGCTTCTCACCCTCTGTTTCCAGACTCCTGTTTCTCACCCTCTGTTTCCAGACTCCTGCTTCTGCCCCTCTGTTTCCAGACTCCGGTTTCTGCCCCTCTGTTTCCAGACTCCTGTTTCTCACCCTCTGTTTCCAGACTCCTGTTTCTCCCAATCAATATCCAGACTCCTGTTTCTCCCCCTCTGTTTCCAGACTCCTGTTTCTGCCGCTCTGTTTCCAGACTCCTGTTTCTCACCCTCTGTTTCCAGCCTCCTGTTTCTCGCCCTCTGTTTCCAGACTCCTGTTTCTGCCCCTCTGTTTCCAGACTACTGTTTCTGCCCCTCTGTTTCCAGCCTCCTGTTTCTGCCCCTCTGTTTCCAGACTCCTGTTTCTCCCCCTCTGTTTGCAGACCCCTGTTTCTCCCCCTCTGTTTTCAGACTCCTGTTTCTCCCCCTCTGTTTCCAGACTCATCTTTCTCCCCCTCTGTTTCCAGACTCCTGTTTCTCCCCCTCTGATTCCAGACTCCTGTTTCTCCCCCTCTGTTTCCAGACTCCTGTTTCTCCCCCTCTGTTTCCAGACACCTGTTTCTGCCCCTCTGCTTCCAGACTCCTGTTTCTCACCCTCTGTTTCCAGTCTCCTCTTTCTGCCCCTCTGTTTCCAGCCTCCTGTATCTGCCCCGCTGTTTCCAGACTCCTGTTTCTCTCCCTCAGTTTCCAGACTCCTGTTTCACCCCATCTGTTTCCAGACTCCTGTTTCTGCCCCTCTGTTTCCAGACTTCTGTTTCTCACCCTGTGTTTCTAGACTCCTGTTTCTCCCCCTCTGTTTCCAGCCTCCTGTTTCTGCCCCTCTGTTTCCAGCCTCCTGTTTCTCCCCCTCTGTTTCCAGACTCCTGTTTCTGCCCCTCTGTTTCCAGGCTCTTGTTACTGCCCCTCCGGTTCCAGGCTCCTGTTTCTCCCCCTCTGTTTCCAGACTCCTGTTTCTCCTCCTCTGTTTGCAGACTCCTGTTTCTCCCCCACCGTATTCAGACTCCTGTTTCTGCCCCTCTGTTTCCAGACTCCTGTTTCTCCCCCTCTGTTTCCAGAGTCCTGTTTCTCCCCCTCTGTTTCCAGACTCCTGTTTCTCCCCCTCTGTTTCCAGTCTCCTGTTTCTCCACCTCTGTTTCCAGACTCCTGTTTCTCACCCTCTGTTTCCTGGCTCCTGTTTCTCCCCCTCTGTTTCGAGCCTCCTGTTTCTGCCCCTCTGTTTCCAGCCTCCTGTTTCTCCCCCTCTGTTTCCAAACTCCTGTTTCTGCCACTCTGTATCCAGACTCCTGTTTCTGCCCCTCTGTTTCCAGACTCCTGTTTCTGCCCCTCTCTTTCCAGCCTCCTGTTTCTGCCCCTCTGTTTCCAGCCTCCTGTTTCTCCCCCTCTGTTTCCAGACTCCTGTTTCTCCTCCTCTGTTTCCAGACTCCTGTTTCTCCCCCTCTGTTTTCAGACTCCTGATTCTGCCCCTCTGTTTCCAGACTCCTGTTTTTTCCCCTCTGTTTCCAGACTCCTGCTTCTCCCCCTCTGTTTCCAGCCTCCTGTTTCTGCCCCTCTGTTTCGAGACTCCTGTTTCTGCCCCTCTGTTTCCAGCCTCCTGTTTCTCCCCCTCTGTTTCCAGACTCCTGTTTCTCCCCCTCTGTTTCCAGACTCCTGTTTCTGCCCC
Organism: Carcharhinus amblyrhynchos; assembly: GCF_965287045.1. Taxonomy (NCBI): domain Eukaryota; kingdom Metazoa; phylum Chordata; class Chondrichthyes; order Carcharhiniformes; family Carcharhinidae; genus Carcharhinus; species Carcharhinus amblyrhynchos. Next base: position 231,762 of record NW_027649986.1, read on the forward strand.
TCTGTTTCCAGTCTCTTCTTTCTGCCCCTCTGTTTACAGACGCCTGTTTCTCCCCCTCTATTTCCAGACTCCTGTTTCTCACCCTCTGTTTCCAGACTCCTGTTGCTCACCCTCTGTTTCCAGCCTCCTGTTTCTCGCCCTCTGTTTCCAGACTCCTGTTACTGCCCCTCTGTTTCCAGACTCCTGTTTCTGCCCCTCTGTTTCCAGACTCCTGTTTCTGCCCCTCTGTTTCCAGCCTCCTGTTTCTGCCCCTCTGTTTCCAGACTCCTGTTTCTCCCCCTCTGTTTGCAGACCCCTGTTTCTCCCCCTCTGTTTTCAGACTCCTGTTTCTGCCCCTCTGTTTCCAGACTCCTGTTTCTCCCCCTCTGTTTCCAGACTCCTGTTTCTCCCCCTCTGATTCCAGACTCCAGTTTCTCCCCCTCTGTTTCCAGACTCCTGTTTCTCCTCCTCTGTTTTCAGACTCCTGTTTCTGCCCCTCTGTTTCCAGACTCCTGTTTCCCCCTCTCTGATTCCAGACTCCTGTTTCTCACCCTCTGTTTCCAGTCTCCTTTTTCTGCCCCACTGTTTCCAGACTCCTCTTTCTGCCCCTCTGTTTCCAGCCTCCTTTTTCTCCCCCTCTGTTTCCAGACTCCTGTTTCTCCCCCTCTGATTCCAGACTCCTGTTTCTCCCCCTCTGTTTCCAGACTCCTGTTTCTCCCCCTCTGTTTCCAGACACCTGTTTCTGCCCCTCTGCTTCCAGACTCCTGTTTCTCACCCTCTGTTTCCAGTCTCCTCTTTCTGCCCCTCTGTTTCCAGCCTCCTGTATCTGCCCCGCTGTTTCCAGACTCCTGTTTCTCTCCCTCAGTTTCCAGACTCCTGTTTCACCCCATCTGTTTCCAGACTCCTGTTTCTGCCCCTCTGTTTCCAGACTTCTGTTTCTCACCCTGTGTTTCTAGACTCCTGTTTCTCCCCCTCTGTTTCCAGCCTCCTGTTTCTGCCCCTCTGTTTCCAGCCTCCTGTTTCTCCCCCTCTGTTTCCAGACTCCTGTTTCTGCCCCTCTGTTTCCAGGCTCTTGTTACTGCCCCTCCGGTTCCAGGCTCCTGTTTCTCCCCCTCTGTTTCCAGACTCCTGTTTCTCCTCCTCTGTTTGCAGACTCCTGTTTCTCCCCCACCGTATTCAGACTCCTGTTTCTGCCCCTCTGTTTCCAGACTCCTGTTTCTCCCCCTCTGTTTCCAGAGTCCTGTTTCTCCCCCTCTGTTTCCAGACTCCTGTTTCTCCCCCTCTGTTTCCAGTCTCCTGTTTCTCCACCTCTGTTTCCAGACTCCTGTTTCTCACCCTCTGTTTCCTGGCTCCTGTTTCTCCCCCTCTGTTTCGAGCCTCCTGTTTCTGCCCCTCTGTTTCCAGCCTCCTGTTTCTCCCCCTCTGTTTCCAAACTCCTGTTTCTGCCACTCTGCATCCAGACTCCTGTTTCTGCCCCTCTGTTTCCAGACTCCTGTTTCTGCCCCTCTCTTTCCAGCCTCCTGTTTCTGCCCCTCTGTTTCCAGCCTCCTGTTTCTCCCCCTCTGTTTCCAGACTCCTGTTTCTCCTCCTCTGTTTCCAGACTCCTGTTTCTCCCCCTCTGTTTTCAGACTCCTGATTCTGCCCCTCTGTTTCCAGACTCCTGTTTTTTCCCCTCTGTTTCCAGACTCCTGCTTCTCCCCCTCTGTTTCCAGCCTCCTGTTTCTGCCCCTCTGTTTCGAGACTCCTGTTTCTGCCCCTCTGTTTCCAGCCTCCTGTTTCTCCCCCTCTGTTTCCAGACTCCTGTTTCTCCCCCTCTGTTTCCAGACTCCTGTTTCTGCCCCTCTGTTTCCAGTCTCTTCTTTCTGCCCCTCTGTTTACAGACGCCTGTTTCTCCCCCTCTATTTCCAGACTCCTGTTTCTCACCCTCTGTTTCCAGACTCCTGTTGCTCACCCTCTGTTTCCAGCCTCCTGTTTCTCGCCCTCTGTTTCCAGACTCCTGTTACTGCCCCTCTGTTTCCAGACTCCTGTTTCTGCCCCTCTGTTTCCAGACTCCTGTTTCTGCCCCTCTGTTTCCAGCCTCCTGTTTCTGCCCCTCTGTTTCCAGACTCCTGTTTCTCCCCCTCTGTTTGCAGACCCCTGTTTCTCCCCCTCTGTTTTCAGACTCCTGTTTCTGCCCCACTGTTTCCAGACTCCTGTTTCTCCCCCTCTGTTTCCAGACTCCTGTTTCTCCCCCTCTGATTCCAGACTCCAGTTTCTCCCCCTCTGTTTCCAGACTCCTGTTTCTCCTCCTCTGTTTTCAGACTCCTGTTTCTGCCCCTCTGTTTCCAGACTCCTGTTTCCCCCTCTCTGATTCCAGACTCCTGTTTCTCACCCTCTGTTTCCAGTCTCCTTTTTCTGCCCCACTGTTTCCAGACTCCTCTTTCTGCCCCTCTGTTTCCAGCCTCCTTTTTCTCCCCCTCTGTTTCCAGACTCCTGTTTCTCCCCCTCTGTTTCCAGACTCCTGTTTCTGCCCCTCTGTTTCCAGACTCCTGTTTCTGCCCCTCTGTTTCCAGCCTCCTGTTTCTGCCCCTCTGTTTCCAGCCTCCTGTTTCTCCCCCTCTGTTTCCAGACTCCTGTTTCTCCTCATCTGTTTACAGATTCCTGTTTCTCCCCATCTGTTTTCAGACTCCTGTTTCTGCCCCTCTGTTTCCAGACTCCTGTTTCTCCCCCTCTGTTTCCAGACTCCTGTTTCTCCCCCTCTGTTTCCAGACTCCTGCTTCTCCCCCTCAGTTTCCAGCCTCCTGTTTCTGCCCCTCTGTTTCGAGACTCCTGTTTCTGCCCCTCTGTTTCCAGCCTCCTGTTTCTCCCCCTCTTTTTCCAGACTCCTGTTTCTCCCCCTCTGTTGCCAGACTCCTGTTTCTCACCCTCTGTTTCCAGACTCCTGTTTCTCACCCTCTGTTTCCAGCCTCCTGTTTCTCGCCCTCTGTTTCCAGACTCCTGTTACTCCCCCTCTGTTTCCAGACTCCTGTTTCTGCCCCTCTGTTTCCAGACTCCTGTTTCTGCCCCTCTGTTTCCAGCCTCCTGTTTCTGCCCCTCTGTTTCCAGGCTCCTGTTTCTCCCCCTCTGTTTGCAGACCCCTGTTTCTCCCCCTCTGTTTTCAGACTCCTGTTTCTGCCCCTCTGTTTCCAGACTCCTGTTTCTCCCCCTCTGTTTCCAGACTCCTGTTTCTCCCCCTCTGATTCCAGACTCCAGTTTCTCCCCCTCTGTTTCCAGACTCCTGTTTCTCCTCCTCTGTTTTCAGACTCCTGTTTCTGCCCCTCTGTTTCCAGACTCCTGTTTCCCCCTCTCTGTTTCCAGACTCCTGTTTCTCACCCTCTGTTTCCAGGCTCCTTTTTCTGCCCCACTGTTTCCAGACTCCTCATTCTGCCCCTCTGTTTCCAGCCTCCTGTTTCTCCCCCTCTGTTTACAGACTCCTGTTTCTCCCCATCTGTTTTCAGACTCCTGTTTCTGCCCCTCTGTTTCCAGACTCCTGTTTCTACCCCTCTGTTTCCAGACTCCTGTTTCTCCCCCTCTGTTTCCAGACTCCTGTTTCTGCCCTTCTGTTTCCAGCCTCCTGTTTATGCCCCTCTGTTTCCAGCCTCCTGTTTCTCCCCCTCTGTTTCCAGCCTCCTGTTTCTCCCCCTCTGTTTCCACACTCCTGTATCTCCCCACTGTTTCCCGACTCCTGTTTCTCACCCTCTGTTTCCAGACTCCTGTTTCTGCCCCTCTGTTTCCAGACTCCTGTTTCTGCCCCTCTGTTTCCAGACTACGGTTTCTGCCCCTCTGTTTCCAGACTCCTGTTTCTCACCCTCTGTTTCCAGACTCCTGTTTCTCCCCGTCAATTTCCAGACTCCTGTTTCTGCCTCTCAGTTTCCAGACTCCTGTTTGTCACCGTCTGTTTCCAGACTCCTGTTTCTGCCCCTCTGTTTCGAGCCTCCTGATTCTGCCCCTCTGTTTCCAGCCTCCTCTTTCTCACCCTCTGTTTCCAGACTCCTGTTTCTCCCCCTCTGTTTTCAGGCTCCTGTTTCTGCCCCTCTGTTTCCAGACTCCTGTTTCTCCCCCTCTGATTCCAGACTCCTGTTTCTCCCCCTCTGTTTCCAGACTCCTGTTTCTCCCCCTCTGTTTCCAGACTCCTGTTTCTGCCCCTCTGTTTCCAGACTCCTGTTTCTCACCCTCTGTTTCCAGTCTCCTCTTTCTGCCCCTCTGTTTCCAGCCTCCTGTTTCTGCCCCTCTGTTTCCAGTCTCCTGTTTCTCCCCCTCTGTTTCCAGCCTCCTGTTTCTCCCCTCTGTTTCCAGACTCCTATTTCTGCCCTCTGTTTCCAGACTCCTGTTTCTCACCATCTGTTTCCAGACTCCTGTTTCTCCCCCTCTGTTTCCAGGCTCCGGTTTCTGCCCCTCTGTTTCCAGCCTCCTGTTTCTCCCCCTCTGTGTCCAGACTCCTATTTCTGCCCCTCTGTTTCCAGACTCCTGTTTCTCACCATCTGTTTCCAGACTCCTGTTTCTCCCCCTCTGTTTCCAGACTCCTGTTTCTGCCCCTCTGTTTCCAGCCTCCTGTTTCTCCCCCTCTGTTTCCACACTCCTGTTTCTGCCCCTCTGTTTCGAGCCTCCTGATTCTGCCCCTCTGTTTCCAGCCTCCTCTTTCTCACCCTCTGTTTCCTGACTCCTGTTTCTCCCCCTCTGTTTCCAGGCTCCTGTTTCTGCCCCTCTGTTTCCAGCCTCCTGTTTCTCCCCCTCTGTTTCCAGACTCCTGTTTCTCCCCCTCTGTTTCCAGACTCCTGTTTCTGCCCCTCTGTTTCCAGACTCCTGTTTCTGCCCCTCTGTTTCCAGCCTCCTGTTTCTGCCCCTCTGTTTCCAGACTCCTGTTTCTGCCCCTCTGTTTCCAGACTCCTGTTTCCCCCCCTCTGTTTCCACACTCCTGTTTCTGCCCCTCGGTTTCCAGACTCCTGTTTCTGCCCCTCTGTTTCCAGACTCCTGTTTCTGCCTCTCTGTTTCCAGACTCCTGTTTGTCACCGTCTGTTTCCAGACTCCTGTTTCTGCCCCTCTGTTTCGAGCCTCCTGATTCTGCCCCTCTGTTTCCAGCCTCCTCTTTCTCACCCTCTGTTTCCTGACTCCTGTTTCTCCCCCTCTGTTTCCAGGCTCCTTTTTCTGCCCTCTGTTTCCAGCCTCCTGTTTCTCCCCCTCTGTTTCCAGACTCCTGTTTCTCCCCCTCTGTTTCCAGACTCCTGTTTCTGCCCCTCTGTTTCCAGACTCCTGTTTCTGCCCCTCCGTTTCCAGCCTCCTGTTTCTGCCCCTCTGTTTCCAGCATCCTGTTTCTCCCCCTCTGTTTCCAGGCTCCTGTTTCTCCTCCTCTGTTTTCAGACTCCTGTTTCTGCCCCTCTGTTTCCAGACTCCTGTTTCCCCCCCTCTGTTTCCACACTCCTGTTTCTGCTCCTCTGTTTCCAGACTCCTGTTTCTGCCCCTCTGTTTCCAGATTCCTGTTTCTGCCTCTCTGTTTCCAGACTCCTGTTTGTCACCGTCTGTTTCCAGACTCCTGTTTCCGCCCCTCTGTTTCGAGCCTCCAGATTCTGCCCCTCTGTTTCCAGCCTCCTCTTTCTCACCCTCTGTTTCCGGACTCCTGTTTCTCCCCCTCTGTTTCCAGGCTCCTGTTTCTGCCCCTCTGTTTCCAGCCTCCTGTTTCTCCCCCTCTGTTTCCAGACTACTGTTTCTCCCCCTCTGTTTCCAGACTCCTGTTTCTGCCCCTCTGTTTCCAGACTCCAGTTTCTGCCCCTCTGTTTCCAGCCTCCTGTTTCTGCCCCTCTGTTTCCAGCATCCTGTTTCTCCCCCTCTGTTTCCAGGCTCCTGTTTCTCCTCCTCTGTTTTCAGACTCCTGTTTCTGCCCCTCTGTTTCCAGACTCCTGTTTCCACCCCTCTGTTTCCAGACTCCTGTTTCTCACCCTCTGTTTCCAGGCTCCTGTTTCTGCCCCACTGTTTCCAGACTCCTCTTTCTGCCCCTCTGTTTCCAGCCTCCTGTTTCTCCCCCTCTGTTTCCAGACTCGTGTTTCTCCCCCTCTGTTTCCAGACTCCTGTTTCTGCCCCTCTGTTTCCAGACTCCTGTTTCTGCCCCACTGTTTCCAGCCTCCTGTTTCTGCCCCTCTGTTTCCAGCCTCCTGTTTCTCCCCCTCTGTTTCCAGACTCCTGTTTCTCCTCCTCTGTTTACAGACTCCTGTTTCTCCCCATCTGTTTTCAGACTCCTGTTTCTGCCCCTCTGTTTCCAGACTCCTGTTTCTCCCCCTCTGTTTCCAGACTCCTGTTTCTCCCCCTCTGTTTCCAGACTCCTGTTTCTCCCCCTCTGTTTCCAGACTCCTGTTTCTCCCCCACTGTTTCCAGTCTCCTGTTTCTCCACCTCTTTTTCCAGACTCCTGTTTCTGCCCCACTGTTTCCAGGCTCCTGTTTCTCCCCGTCTGTTTTGAGCCTCCTGTTTCTGCCCCTCTGTTTCCAGCCTCCTGTTTCTCCCCCACTGTTTCAAGACTCCTGTTTCTGCCCCTCTGTTTCCAGACTCCTGTTTCGGCCCCTCTGTTTCCAGACGCCTGGTTCTCCCCCTCTGTTTGCACACTCCTGTTTCTGCCCCTCTGTTTCCAGACTGTAGTTTCTCCCCCTCTGTTTCCAGACTCCTGTTTCTGCCCCTCTGTTTCCAGACTCCTGTTTCTGCCCCTCTGTTTCCAGACGCCTGGTTCTCCCCCTCTGTTTCCAGACTCCTGTTTCTGCCCCTCTGTTTCCAGACTCCTGTTTCTGCCCCTCTGTTTCCAGACTCCTGTTTCTGCCCCTCTGTTTCCAGACACCTGTTTCTCCCCCTCTGTGTCCAGACTCCTATTTCTGCCCCTCTGTTTCCAGACTGTAGTTTCTCCCCCTCTGTTTCCAGACTGCTGATTCTGCCCCTCTGTTTCCAGACTCCTGTTTCTGCCCCTCTGTTTCGAGCCTCCTGATTCTGCCCCTCTGTTTCCAGCCTCCTCTTTCTCACCCTCTGTTTCCTGACTCTTGTTTCTCCCCCTCTGTTTCCAGGCGCCTGTTTCTGCCCCTCTGTTTCCAGCCTCCTGTTTCTCCCCCTCTGTTTCCAGACTCCTGTTTCTCCCCCTCTGTTTCCTGACTCCTGTTTCTGCCCCTCTGTTTCCAGACTCCTGTTTCTGCCCCTCTGTTTCCAGCCTCCTGTTTCTCCCCCTCTGTTTCCAGGCTCCTGTTTCTCCTCCTCTGTTTTCAGACTCCTGTTTCTGCCCCTCTGTTTCCAGACTCCTGTTTCCCCCCCTCTGTTTCCAGACTCCTATTTCTCACCCTCTGTTTCCAGGCTCCTGTTTCTGCCCCACTGTTTCCAAACTCCTCTTTCTGCCCCTCTGTTTCCAGCCTCCTGTTTCTCCCCCTCTGTTTCCAGACTACTGTTTCTCCACCTCTGTTTCCAGACTCCTGTTTCTCCCCCTCTGTTTCCAGACTCCTGTTTCTCCCCCTCTGTTTCCAGACTCCTGTTTCTGCCCCTCTGTTTCCAGACTCCTGTTTCTGCCCCACTGTTTCCAGCCTCCTGTTTCTGCCCCTCTGCTTCCAGCCTCCTGTTTCTCCCCCTCTGTTTCCAGACTCCTGTTTCTCCTCCTCTGTTTACAGACTCCTGATTCTCCCAATCTGTTTTCAGACTCCTGTTTCTCCCACTCTGTTTCCAGACTCCTGTTTCTCCTCCTCTCTTTACAGACTCCTGTTTCACCCCATCTGTTTCCAGCCTCCTGTTTCTGCCCCTCTGTTTCCAGCCTCCTGTTTCTCCCACTCTGTTTCCAGACTCCTGTTTCTCCTCCTCTGTTTACAGACTCCTGTTTCTCCCCCTCTGTTACCAGACTCCTGTTTCTCCCCCTCTCTTTCCAGACTCCTGTTTCTCCCCCTCTGTTTCCAGACTCCTGTTTCTCCCCCTCTGTTTCCAGTCTCCTGTTTCTGCACCTCTTTTTCCAGACTCCTGTTTCTCACCCTCTGTTTCCAGTCTCCTGTTTCACCCCCTCTGTTTCGAGCCTCCTGTTTCTGCCCCTCTGTTTCCAGCCTCCTGTTTCTCCCCCCCTTTTTCCAAACTCCTGTCTCTGCCCCTCTGTTTCCAGACTCCTGTTTCTGCCCCTCTGTTTCCAGACTCCTGTTTCTGCCCCTCTGTTTCCAGACTCCTGTTTCTGCCCCTCTGTTTCCAGACGCCTGGTTCTCCCCCTCTGTTTCCAGACTCCTGTTTCTCACCCTCTGTTTCCAGCCTCCTGCTTCTCACCATGTGTTTCCAGACTCCTGTTTCTCACCCTCTGTTTCCAGACTCCTGTTTCTCCCCATCAATATCCAGACTCCTGTTTCTCCCCCTCTGTTTCCAGACTCCTGTTTCTGCCGCTCTGTTTCCAGACTCCTGTTTCTCACCCTCTGTTTCCAGCCTCCTGTTTCTCGCCCTCTGTTTCCAGTCTCCTGTTTCTGCCCCTCTGCTTCCAGACTCCTGTTTCTCCCCCTCTGTTTGCAGACCCCTGTTTCTCCCCCTCTGTTTTCAGACTCCTGTTTCTCCCCCTCTGTTTCCAGACTCCTGTTTCTCCCCCTCTGTTTCCAGACTCCTGTTTCTCCCCCTCTGATTCCAGACTCCTGTTTCTCCCCCTCTGTTCCCAGACTCCTGTTTCTCCCCCTCTGTTTCCAGACACCTGTTTCTGCCCCTCTGTTTCCAGTCTCCTCTTTCTGCCCCTCTGTTTCCAGCCTCCTGTATCTGCCCCGCTTTTTCCAGAATCCTGTTTCTCTCCCTCAGTTTCCAGACTCCTGTTTCTCCCCATCTGTTTCCAGACTACTGTTTCTGCCCCTCTGTTTCCAGACTTCTGTTTCTCACCCTGTGTTTCCAGACTCCTGTTTCTCGCCCTCTGTTTCCAGCCTCCTGTTTCTCCCCTCTGTTTCCAGACTCCTATTTCTGCCCTTTCTTTCCAGACTCCTGTATCCCACCATCTGTTTCCAGACTCCTGTTTCTCCCCCTCTGTTTCCAGGCTCCTGTTTCTGCCCCTCTGTTTCCAGCCTCCTGTTTCTCCCCCTCTGTGTCCACACTCCTGTTTCTGCCCCTCTGTTTCCAGACTCTTGTTACTCCCCCTCTGCTTCCAGCCACCTGTTTCTCCCCCTCTGTTTCCAGACTCCTGATTCTCCCCCTCTGTTTCCAGACTCCTGTTTCTGCCCCTCTGTTTCCAGGCTCCTGTTTCTCCCCCTCTGTTTCCAGACTCCTGTTTCTCCTCCTCTGTTTACAGACACCTGTTTCTCCCCCCCTGTTTTCAGACTCCTGTTTCTGCCCCTCTGTTTCCAGCCTCCTGTTTCTCCGCCTCTGTTTCCAGACTCCTGTTTCTCCTCCTCTGTTTACAGACTCCTGTTTCTCCCAACCTGTTTTCAGACTCCTGTTTCTGCCCCTCTGTTTCCAGACTCCTGTTTCTCCCCCTCTGTTTCCAGAGTCCTGTTTCTCCCCCTCTGTTTCCAGACTCCTGTTTCTCCCCCTCTGTTTCCAGACTCCTGTTTCTCCCCCTCTGTTTCCAGTCTCCTGTTTCTCCACCTCTGTTTCCAGACTCCTGTTTCTCACCCTCTGTTTCCAGGCTCCTGTTTCTCCAACTCTGTTTCGAACCTCCTGTTTCTGCCCCTCTGTTTCCAGCCTCCTGTTTCTCCCGCTCTGTTTCCAAACTCCTGTTTCTGCCACTCTGTATCCAGACTCCTGTTTCTGCCCCTCTGTTTCCAGACGCCTGTTTCTGCCCCTCTGTTTCCAGCCTCCTGTTTCTGCCCCTCTGTTTCCAGCCTCCTGTTTCTCCCCCTCTGTTTCCAGACTCCTGTTTCTCCTCCTCTGTTTCCAGACTCCTGTTTCTCCCCCTCTGTTTTCAGACTCCTGATTCTGCCCCTCTGTTTCCAGACTCCTGTTTCTCCCCCTCTGTTTCCAGACTCCTGCTTCTCCCCCTCTGTTTCCAGCCTCCGTTTTCTGCCCCTCTGTTTCGAGACTCCTGTTTCTGCCCCTCTGTTTCCAGCCTCCTGTTTCTCCCCCTCTGTTTCCAGACTCCTGTTTCTCCCCCTCTGTTTCCAGACTCCTGTTTCTGCCCCTCTGTTTCCAGTCTCCTGTTTCTGCCCCTCTGTTTACAGACGCCTGTTTCTCCCCCTCTGTTTCCAGACTCCTGTTTCTCACCCTCTGTTTCCAGACTCCTGTTTCTCCCCCTCTGTTACCAGACTCCTGTTTCTGCCCCTCTGTTTCCAGACTCCTGTTTCTCACCCTCTGTTTCCAGCCTCCTGTTTCTCGCCCTCTGTTTCCAGACTCCTGTTACTGCCCCTCTGTTTCCAGACTCCTGTTTCTGCCCCTCTGTTTCCAGACTCCTGTTTCTGCCCCTCTTTTTCCAGCCTCCTGTTTCTGCCCCACTGTTTCCAGACTCCTGTTTCTCCCCCTCTGTTTGCAGACCCCTGTTTCTCCCCCTATGTTTTCAGACTCCTGTTTCCGACCCTCTGTTTCCAGGCTCCTGTTTCTCCCCCTCTGTTTCCAGACTCCTGTTTCTCCCCCTCTGATTCCAGACTCCAGTTTCTCCCCCTCTGTTTCCAGACTCCTGTTTCTCCTCCTCTGTTTTCAGACTCCTGTTTCTGCCCCTCTGTTTCCAGACTCCTGTTTCCCCCTCTCTGTTTCCAGACTCCTGTTTCTCACCCTCTGTTTCCAGG